>NC_142780.1:33917700-33957700 GCF_988280905.1 Pimephales promelas
GTCACATCCACTATATCTGAGGGAAAGTTGTCAGGTGCGCTTTTACATGCAGTTTTGCAGGCCAATGGTTTGATATTTTAATGAATTGTTTTGCATTTCATAAATAGTTTCATTGCGCATTTAACAACAGTGTGACAACATAAAGTTCGATGTGTTCAATTAACTATATCTTTTTATTCTTTAGCAATAGCAGTGGAAATATGCTCTATGTTTTGTACACCTTTACTCCGACTTTCACTGGAATACATCAATCAATCAACTTTTATTCATAAAGCACAATAAAAACAACAGTAGTTGAACATTGTGCTGTACAGCAGAATAAAATATCGTAAAAACCGACCGCAAAAACTAATGAGAAAAAAAGGGGGGGGGGGGTGTTTACATCGAAACCACCAATTTGACCATTCAACATTAAATCAAGGACACTTGTAGGCCAGTGAAAACAGGTAGGTTTTTAACTTAGATTTCAAAACAGACTCAGTGGATATTAGTCTTAAAGATACAGGAAGACTATTCCATAGTTTTGGACCAACAACAGTAAAAGCACGGTCACCTCTCGTCTTCAGCCTTGATCTTGGAACCATCAACAATCTTTGTTGAGATGACCTCAGTGATCTAGTACAGTCATTTAGTTTCAAAAGATCAGACAGATAGCTTGGAGCTAAATTGTTCATGGTTTTAAAAACAAAAAGCAAAATTTTAAACTCTATTCTATGACAAACTGGTAGCCAGTGCAACGAACGCAGTATTTTGTGGTGACATGATCAAACTTCCTTGTGCCAGTCAAAAGTCTGGCTGCTGCATTTTGGACCATCTGAAGACGACTAACATTGGACTGACTCATTCCAATATAAAGAGAATTACAATAGTCAAGTCTAGATGAGATGAACCAGCCCGATCTCATGAAAGTTCGTATCTATGGCACGAATGTCATTTCTCGCGGCATTTATACGGCAAAAACAGTTTTTGCGTGTATATGGCACGCGATTTTCGCATACATATGATACGCACTTTTTTGCGTATAATACGCACGGACTCCCCACCCCCCTCCCCCCTAAACCTAACCCAGGGTTTTTTAGTGCGTACCATATACACGAAAAAAAACACTTTTGGCGTATAAATGCCACGAGAAATGACACTCGTGGTATAGATATAACACAGTCTCATCCCAAAACGTCATAGAACTGACGTTTTGGGACGTATTTTGACCATACGTCAATATCAGCCTTTTTAGGGCCCCCTTAAACGTCGGTAGATGGCGATCCCGGGCCGTCATACAACTGACGCTTTACCTTTAACGTCAGTTAGGTGACGGGTTAGGTTTAGGGTTAGGTTTAGGTATGGGGTAGAGTTAGGATCCCATAACCTCATCTACCGACGTTTAAGGGGGCCCTAAAAAGGCAAATATTGACGTATGGTCAAAAGACGTCCAAAAACGTCAGTTATATGACGTCTTGGGGTGAGACCGGGTTGATAGATACGCATCTTCATGAGACTGTGTTGGATGAACAAATGAATCACTCTCTCAAACTCTGCAAATGTCAAAAAGCTCTTTCCCTTAGATAATAGTCTTAATTGAAAGAAACTAGATTTAACTACGGCACTTATCTGTTTGTCAAATTTAAGAGCAGAATCAAAAGTAAGACCCAAGTTTGTCACATAGGTTTAACATAGGGGGCCAAAAAACTCCCAGGTCAGCATTTGGACTAATAGAGACTCCTGGGGTACTAAAAATGATAGCTTCAGTTTTGCTCTCGTTTAGGTGCAAAAAATTTGAGGAAAACCATGTGACAACTAGCCCCGACCCCCCAATATCTTCATTTATCAGTCATGACTGTTGCTGTTCGCCTCAGATCCAAGGCAATTTAGAACAAATGGATCATTTAACAAACACTTTTATCACAAGGGACACTTATGACAGGCACAATCCAATACGTTTCAAACAACTATAAAAGAAAATCATGCTGTACACTATATCATACACTAAAATTCAATTTTACCTCGACTTGATGCATTGAAAAATGTATTAGAGCCAACTGAAAATATCTTCTAACCTCGGCACTTTAGTTGAACCAACTGAAAATTTACAGTGCAGCAAGTTAACAATTTTTTTTTACCTCAAATATTATACAGTGCACCACGTCATAAGTCGTTATGACATGAAAAGTTTTATATAATAATGACTTGTAATTTTAACTTCGTCTGAATCAATTAGTATGTCAAAATCGCGTTTTCAGTTTTTATCCCATAATTATGTCTGATTTCGATTTCCCAAAGCATGATTTTACTTTTCATATGTGGCAAAGATGGACATCTTCCTCACCTCTTTGACTTTCTCCCTCCGCTGAAGCGTCTCGGAATCAGATGGCTTTCCCTGGTCCTTCCCCAGAGCTGGTTTCAGCAGGCACTTTTTAAACGTCTCGTGGCTGAAAGTGGCGCCGTGTTGGCCGTTAAGAGCGCCCGAGGTGACCCGCTCGTCCCTGGCCGGCGGTTCGTGCGCCCTCGCCGGACTCCACTCGTCCTGCGCTCTACTCCCAACAGATCTCTCCACAGTTCTCGCGCCATGGGTGACCGAGGGCTTGCGGCTCACTTTCGGTTTGACATTCACCTCAAGCCCCTTTAAACCCGTCCGCTGATGCTCTTGATCCACGGGTACCTTTTTGGAAAGCTCATTGTCGGAGCCAACGGTCACCGCGGGACTCTCGTTCTTGGAGAGGAAGATGCGCTTCAGACGCACGGAGTCGGGTAGAAAGAAAAGAGCCCCGAAGCACAGAGTTACCAACCCTGACAGGAACAGCAGAAAGACGAATTTCTGAGACAGACGAAGCCCCATGCCCGATGCTGAGACACCGGGTAACTTTCGGAGCACCATTTAAACTCTCAACTTTCACGTCACGCACGATTATACTGTGGACTACACACAATGCGCGATCAAAACTTCTCTTGTCTCGTGGTTAGAAAGCGCAAGCGACACGGCTGTTGTGCAACCTGAACTCTCTCCTGGTCAAAGTGCCTAAATCTTTCTGAATCAATCGATTTAAGAGACCACACGTGGCGTCAGCACATTCGCGCACAGCGTCATTGAGCATCACTGTAGCTTCCTTAAGTTTCAGTTTTAATCTCATCTGAGAGACCAAGTGGAGACTTTTAAGGTCTTACGGCAACAACATGTTTCGTACATCCAAAACAACTGCTTTCTAAAGATGATGACGCTCATCAATGAAATGAAATCGGAGTTGCGTAAGCCTATAATAATATCTACAGCCAAAATCACATTAACACATAATAAAACGTGCCTGCAAACACTGGTGCTCAACTAGTAGGCGTTTATAAACCTAAATGCAAACCTAAAGTTAAAGCATCATTTAAAAAGTCAATAAAGGCATGCACAGCCAACATGCATCAATGCCTTATATTAAAAGGCGAGCAAAGTGCATGCAATTGCAAACACACCAAAGATGATTAACTATGAGCCGTACTATATATATATAAAAAAAAAGGTTAAGCAGCATTGAAGTTGCCTAAAATATCATGCACACCCAACGTCGTAATCAAAACACACGCGTATTCCCTACAAACACACAGCGTTCTGACAAAACGCACTTTTAAAAAGTGAAAAATGCCCTGTATTAAAGGGCGAGTATCACCGTGCTTCCACACAACTGCTTTCTAATGATTCTGATGATGAAGACTCGTGGCCAAACCGCGCAACACTGAAGTTGAGTGACTGAAGTCAAACGCATCTCAGCTGATAACCTCCAAAATTGCAAGCTCATAGGTTAGCCTACTTCACGATATCTATGTGCGTTTGGCACAGTGCACACCACTCCATCAAGAGCTGCAGAAATACATCCAAAGATCAAGTCAAGAGAGTCCGCGAACCGACGAGACGCCGAAATTCGGTCCAAGTGTTTACTAAAAACTGTAGCTTTATGCGCCGTGCACGCGCTCAACTCTTCTGTGCTCCGAAAGTCTACGTCCAATGCGTGAAGAAGGATGTTTGAGCTGGTAAAGCGTGATCGACAGATGGATGGGTCATTCTTCGGAAATGTAATCTAATGAAAGCACGTTGTATCTTCCCATTACTGCGCGTTCTCTTCCGCGCTCGCCTGGTTTATCACCAGAGAAGGACGGAAGAAAGCGAACGCGGGTCGCTGCGGGATATTCTCTCGCTGTAGACGCGTTGAAATGAAGCCGTAGTGATCCGCACAGAGACTGAAACAGAGCTCGGTCAGGCTCGGAGATTTGGGCGGTCTGCCGCAAACGCGTCTGATCAGCAGCAGCAGCAGCAGCAGCGGAGAGCGCGAGCGAGTCATTACCGGCGCCGCGCGAGAGAGCGCGCAACCGCGTGCACATACATCCATCGTGTGGCGGGTGCGGGTATCGTTTTGAAGAACTTGGTTCCCACTCCATGAAATAAAATGTGGGAATATGAGAGTTATGGGTAGAGTTATGGGATTCGGGATAGGATATTCTAGCTTCACCCATTAGGCCCAAATTACATTCGGAGAAAGGGAGCTCTTAAAAATAAAGATTTTTTTTTATTAGCATTGCCTGCATAAAGAACCTTTAACGTTTTTTTTTTCTGTTGAACACAAAATATATTTTGAAGAATGTCAAAATATCTCCATACAATTTCTTATTTTTATTTTTTTTAATTGAAACAAAGTAACCAAACAGTTCCATCCATGGTTACCAACATTCTTTCAAAATATCTTATTTTTAAAAAAGTCAGTGATTTCAACCAAAAGGAAGTGTGTGTGTGGAAAAAGGAAGTGTGTGTGTGTAATACTAATACCTGCCGTTCTCAATCCGTTACTCCGTTACTTCAGTCTCTCTCAAAGTAATATATCAGCCAATCAGATGACAGCAAACCGGAACACATCCATGTCTTCTCAGATTGGCTAAATAATTCCATTACAACATTGTCAGTGGGAGATTTAAAAAATATAATCTTAGAAAATATAAATCATTTTGGTCAATCGACCTTCTTCAGGCTTACTTTAATCGTAAAAGTATAAAGAAAACAATGTTTGACTGAAATTATGAAACATATTCTGCTTATGCCTGATAGGTATAAGCTTTCGGTAGGTTCATTCGAGTTAGGTTTGTTATCCCTCCTGACAACTTTTTTTAAAAAAAAAATCTTTTTAATGTAAATATGATTACATCTCATTTATAGCTATATTTTACAGTTCTATTTCAGTACTTTATTGTGTGAGTAGTGTATTGTTGTTGTATCTATCTGGTGAAGCACCTTGGTTGTTTTAAGTGTGCTATACATATATAAAATTGAATTGAATTGAATTGCCTGTAACATATTCACAATCACTATTAGGTTCTATTTAGAACTCTTGGGTTCCTGACTCAATTTTAAAGAAGACTTTATGTCAAAAAAGGTTCTATAAGGAGAAATAATTCAATAATACTTTCATATTTAATGGGTTATGTGCTGTTTAATTTAAAAAAATGAATTAAAGGTTATAATTGAAATCTGTTAAGATTCTATACAGAAGCTTTTCTTCTAAGAGTGTTGCATTGAGAGAATGTTTTCTCACAGCACTGGCACTTTGTCTAGATTTAACTTGGTTTATCAAAACAAAATGAATCACACGTTTAAAGCGAATAAGCAACACCAAACCAAAGCAGAAATCAATGCAGAAATTCAACAGATTTTCCAATTAAACTGGACGGAGACAGAGGACAGTTTTCCTGGAACATAGGCCTAATAAGACGAATGATCCTGATTAATCCGGTGTTGATCATTAAGAAGAAACAACCAACCACAGCAGAAACTAAGTTAGTTTACAAAGGTCAAGAAAAAAGTATAGTGCAATCGGCAGCAGAAAATTTCCATTCGGTGTTGACTTCAGTCTCACGGGACGGCTGTTTACTGGACACCCCTAATGGGAAATGTTCTCTTATCGGGTTGTTTAATTCAGGGATTAGACGCTGTGTATAAATGACCCGCTCTACAAAACCTCACAACAATCAAATAATGCTTTTATTGCATATATTTTTGGAGAGTAGATACCTTCATATGCACAAGCTTTTGAGACTTTAAATATCAAAGTATTTAGCAGATTATGATTCTGCATATAAACAATGCTCCCTATTCAATGTTAATGCGTTTAAAGTCACTGCATATATGATTCCTCCTAAAAGTTACACTGAAATGAAGTGTCTAGCCAGAAAGGGTTTCCCTCTGGGCATGAATTTTGAAAATGTTTCCCAAATGCTCAATAAGCATATAAAATACTCACTCTATGCAGACTTTAATTTTAGGCTTATTGGCGCAGATGCAACTGTTTGATTCATCATTTGAATATCTCAATAATAGGATCCAAATATCACAGAAAGACACTCATCTCAGCACTCAAGAACAATCTGGGGCAAAAGAGCATATCGGGATGCAAATAGGTCACATTAATCTCACCAGCCGCATCAAAATTGACTCCTCTGCTTCTGTAGAGCATGAGTCAGAGCAATTTAACAGCATCCAAACAAGAATAAATGAGCACTAATGTGGCCAAGAGTGCTGTGTGTCTAGACCCAAGCACACCAGGATTATAAATGAGAGACTGTGTGTGTCACAGTCCTTAATCAAAAGAATATCAAATAATAAGAGCGATTACATAAGCAGCATCAGATGCACAAAACCAAGGTTTCTTTGAAATTAATCATTCATATCTAACATAAAATTAGCCCAACATATATGAACTAATAATAATGTTCATTAATATATACATTTTCATTTAATTTAGTAGTAATTTGAATCATTTTTAATATATGCCTGTATTGTTTTTATTAACTTTTGGTTTTTAGTATTTTTTTTCTAGTTAGTTTACTTCAACAACATAAATGAGAAATCTTTCTAAATGGACACTAAGCTGAAATAATGAAAAATGGCTTTGGTTTTAGATAATGTTGAACCCTGAGGGAAAGTAAGTAAATGATCTCATTTCCATTTTCATTTTTATGCAAATTTAAGTGTTGACTGCTTAACATTTTTTCATACTGTAAGAAAAATAATCTAATATTTTTTTCTTATAAAGTTTTCAATAACTAGCCCAGACTGAATGAGCTTAATTTAGACTAAATTTGAATTTTGATGTTTAGCCTATTTAGTCTTTATTGGTAGAATAAATCAAGGTATAAAACTGCATTTAAAAAAAAATCAGACCTTTTGAAGCTGATGATATGCATTTGTCAAAGGTTAAACGCCTCCTTTTAGTGATCAGTAGTTGAAATAATAATTTGATCAATCATTTTGTAGAGTTTCAGACCTGTGTGTGTGTTGGACTCCATTGATATTTATGAAACCGAGCGGCCTCTGCTGGTTGTGTCGTGCATGTGCATCTCAGTACATCAAACTGCAAAGAGATGTGATAAAAGTATGTCCGAATTTCACGGTAGGCAAAAAGTACCCGGATGTCCTACTACTTCCTCTGAGATTGTGAAGTTAGCATCTGACTGACACTTTACTATCCCATGAAGCCACGGGAGATGATTTATGAATGACGGTGAAGCGACAAGCGAATATCTTCTCAAAGCCCTGTACACAAGATACACAATAAGTGAATCAATGAATACAATGATAAAAAAAAACTAAAATCAGCAAGCATACACTAGTCTAAAAAATGTGTTGATTTATAAGAAAATAATTTGATCTTTAAAAATCCAAAAGTCTGAGTTTCCCTCAGTTCAAGAGGAAGAGCATAATAAAAGCCCTGGCTGTCACCCATAGACTAGGAACAGCCGACAGTGGTGAGTTGCATGACTGCTAAGACTATACTTACAAGTCATCCAATTTATTTCCTCAAGACTGTTCAAAACAAGACTGTTTAACTTTTTAAAGTTAGTTACATAAAAATCTATTAGCCTAATTTAATACCTAACAGTAAGACTAATTAGCCACAACTGCTAGTTGGTCATAGTTATTAAGACACATATGCAACTGGCCTCAGATTAGATTGTGAACTACGACTACGGAGCGATTAACTCTGATCAATAATACTGTGGAGCTGCTGTGAGCATCATACTGTACATTTAAAAGCAACACAGGACCTCGAGCGGGAGCGGGAGTCAGTGCGAGGACTCGAGCAGTGATATGATTGCATAACTAGCATCCGGGCAACTTTTGTACATGTTGAAATTTTGTTAAGTGTAGATAAGATAGGCCTCCGGCTAAAAGGGCATTACAGGCAATCGAGACAACATTAAGCATAGCACGCAATCTCGTTGTATTTCTGAGGTGAAAAAAAGATGTTTAATAGTGTTGGATCTGGCACCAAAGATTACTCCAAAGTTCCTTAAATTTATTGGATTCTCAAAACAGTACCATCAACAGAAAAGTAGGTATAGTTTAGGGAAGCAAGTAACTTCAGTTTAATACTATTCAAACTAAAAAAAAAAAAACAATTCATCCATATTTTGATCTCAGAAACACAATCAGAAAGCAAAAAAACATTCAGATTTTCACCAGGGTTCGAGTATATAGAGTAGTGTCAGCATATAATGAAGGCCAAGCGATCGCAACAGATGCCCGAGTGGTGACAAGTAGATGTTAAAAGGGCCTAAAACTGACCCCTGGGGAACACCAGTGAAAACAGAGCTAATCTCAGACTTGAAACCACTCAAGGCAATGAACTAGGAATGGTCAGGTGGATTTAAACCAGTTTAAAGCTGTCCCCGAAACACCAAAGCACTTTCTAGGTAAGTAAAAGACTATCGGAAGCGGCTCAGAGAGGACGAGAATGGAAATAGCGGCAGAATCAGATGCCATCAACAAGTCATTGTCAACCCTGACCAGAGATGTTTCAGTATTGTGAGATTTACGAACACCTGACTGAAGGGGTTCAAAGACATTACCAACTTAAGGTGGTCACATGAGTTTTAGTACTTTTGCAAAAAAAAAAAAAACAAGATTTGAAATGGGGTGGAAATTGTTAAAGTCATCCAGGGCAGGATTTTCTTTTCTTGGCACAGGAGTTACAGCAGGAACAACCCCAAACTGCATTGAATCATTTATTATACTGAGTACAGGAGGGCAAAATAACATCAAAGCGAGATATAAATAGACGAATAGGATCGAGCAAGTGGCAGATTTCATGATACCTCTATTTCCAGAGCCTCAGACTCAGAGAATGTGATTTTAAAGGAGCAAATGTCTAAATTAGTATCAAATGCATTACTTAACTGAATTTGAAGAAGTATTTGGGTTGCAATTTATTTTACAGTACGTGCACTTACATGTAGCCTACTTAAAATACTGTAAATCGGGATTACAGTCATACTAGCAATTGCCAAGTAATTAGTCTACTTATTCAAAAAGTTACTCTAAAGAGTATGCGATTTGGGACGCAGCATTCAAATGAAAGAGAAAACAGATGCTTTTTAGCAAATTAAAACTTTATTTGTGTATCTCTGATGACCATAAATGTGAGATCCCAGAATGCAAGAGCAAAACTGTGAAGCTGCAGGCGACTTGACCAATACAGTGAATCCTTTTAGTGTACACTCTTGGCTTTGACATTTGCAGATATCTCAAATCTTATTTTGTGATATATTTTTTCTTGTATTTAAAATAAACATTTGGTTGCAAATACATGATGACGCACTTTATCAAACGACAGTGAAGTACACGACAGCAGATTAATAACATGCTGATGATAAAGAACTGGTGACATTTTGACCACATCAGTAACTTGTGCAGAAAATAATCATGGTTCAAAATCTATAAAACCAGAAATCAACACATTTCAAATCAGCTTTTAATATTTCATGATCTTTACATCACACAGAGAGGCCTACGCGTTTACCATATTAAGTTATTAACTGAATGGCTTAATTATTGCTGGAATCATGTTTGAAAGGTTCTGTTAAAGTGCTTCAAACATTAAATATAATGAGGAAAGACCATATCTGCTACATCTGTGTTTAGAAACAGACGACTAGAAGTTATGAAGACGAAAGCTCACGATTATATTACCAAGATCTTCTCAGCACAAATGTTGCATTTGGTGTCTTTTGGTCAAATAAATAACAGCACATAATTCATGCAATGGTTTTTATAAAGTCATTTCATTTAGAGTTTAAGAACAGTACGCATGTTATACAGTCCTTCATCAAATATTCATCAACAACCTCAGAATAAAACCTGAAACAGAAGCAAAACATAAACCTTTTGCTTCAAACAAATAAGATAAGACATAGATGGGCCATTTAAAACTGTGAAAGTGGCTTCATGTATGATCACACACTCCTTTCAGAGATTTGTTCAGTCTTTTTACATTAGTAAGCCTGCATTCATGTCACTTCCCGGTGTCACAAATGACATAAAAATAAAAATAAAGGCCATTAAAGTGTCTGAGTCAAACGTTTAGCAGTGAAGAGACGAAAGATCACGAATGATCAAACAACCTGGAAGCTGAAATTAGCTTTTATGAGGCATAAATCCCATCTGAATCTGCATGATCACACACAGATGAACAGCAGTTTAAAGCACACACAAAAAAAATACAAAATAATGTAAACTCACAGAGTAATAAACGGATAACAGAAGGCAAAATGATGCAAAGCAAAAGTAAACCGAACTTCATATAAAAAGGCTTTATGGTGAATATGAGTAGAAAATTACAGTATGTGCCAGGCAATAAAAAAAGGACAAACAAAATGCTGAAAACACATGAAAGCTAGCGAACTTATCAAATACACAGAATACCATTAAAACAAACTCATCATTGGCATTCAGCTTCATGTCAAAGACGGTTCATTTTAAATAAATATTTCACTCAAAAATCTAATTTATGCCCTTTTTTTAAACCACCCTCAAAAACATTAAAAAGTTTCTTAAAATAAACTTGATTTACTGAAATAACTAAAATAGACATGAATAAAAGTTACACTCAAAAAAATGCTGGGTTGTTTCACCTCAATTTTGGGTCTAATAAGGACATTGGGTCAAATTTTTTAATTACAGTACATTTTTAACCCAACATCTGGGTTTGTCCGTATTTGACCCAAACTTGCGTTAAAACAACAGCACTTTTTAGTGTGTATAAAGATAAAAAAAAAAATAGTAAAAAATGTGAAAAATAAAACGTTATTTAAAATATTCATATATATAATATAACTAATTGCATAAAGAAAAAGCATGTTCCTCTGGAAAATACACTCTAAAAAAAATGCTGGGTTGTTTTAACCCAATTTTGGGTCAAACAAGGACAAACCCAGCCATTGGGTCAAATTTTTTAATTACAGTACATTTTTAACCCAACATTTGGGTTTGTCCGTATTTGACCCAAACTTGCGTTAAAACAACAGCACTTTTTAGTGTGTATAAAGATAAATAAAAAAAACTAGTAAAAAATGTGAAAAATAAAACGTTATTTAAAATATTCATATATATAATATAACTAATTGCATAAAGAAAAAGCATGTTCCTCTGGAAAATACACTCAAAAAAAAAATGCTGGGTTGTTTTAACCCAATTTTGGGTCAAACAAGGACAAACCAGGCCATTGGGTCAAATTTTTAATTACATTTTTAGGGTCTATCTATATTTGACCTAAACTTGGGTTAAAACAACCCAGGATTTTGTGTATAAAGACAAAAACAAAAACTATTAAAAATTATAATAAAATTACTAAAACTTGAAAATGGGAAAATAAACCCTAATTTAAAATATTACCCATAAAAATGAATAATTCAACTAATTGCATAAAGAAAAGCATGCTCCTCTGGAAAATACACTCTAAAAAAATGCTGGGTTGTTTTTTAACCCAATTTTGGGTTAAATATGCACAAACCCAGATGGGTTAAATTTATAAATTGCATTTAACCCAGCATTTGGGTTTATCCATATTTGACCCAAAATTGGGTTAAAACAACCCAGCATTTTTTTACAGTGTAAAAAAAAATGCGGTTGAGTAGATCGTGACAGAATTCTGTTTATTGGAGCTGGTCATCGGTGTGAATACTGCAGTCCATGATGCGCATCGTCCTGTTCAACACGACTAAAGCGGACGACGCTCAAAGGCAAAACAAGCTCACTAAATAATTGGTCAGTTAGCATTGCAATTGTTCAAAGCAGAATATAGACATCTATAGTTCACATAAAATATATAGATCTGATTTCACCACATCTAGATTAAAATAAGGCTAATCTACCGTTTGTGCATGCAACGCTCTCTGAATTTGATGTATTATTTCTTCTTTTAAGTATGCAACGCCCCTTCAGAGGCGGATCTGCTCCGGTGGCAGTGTGTTGTGATTCTGGTGCGAAGCTTTGAAAGGGAATAATTCAACACACAGGTTTTAGAAGAGTCCAGACTGTGTCGTTCTTTCAGGAAACAAACACACCGCAACACGAATCAGCATTAACCCCCGGCAGGAATGTGTGTGTGCGCGAAGGCTGAGCTATGGGGAGTTTGGGGAAAGTGTCCAACTAATTCCGTTTAGATTTACGCAGCTTTTTGTTAAATCATAAATATGACTAACTATACGAATACTGAAATAAAAAAAATCAAGTCATAATTACAATATAAAAAGACATATTTATGACATGCAATCAACTTTTTGTCATCATACTTTTTTTAAAATCTCAATTTCGACTCTCTCACAAATTATGACTTAGTACGTCAGATTGTTTTTTGTTCATTTCCACTTCATATCATAATTATGACCATCTCATTATTTAAACTTCACAATTATGGCTTAATACTTCGACCTTTTGTTGTAATTTCCACTTTTTATTTCATAATTGTCGCAATTTCGCCTTTTTATCTCATAATTATGACTCAGTTTTGACTTTTTATCTCATAATTATGACTCAGTTTTGACTTTTTATCTCATAATTATGACTTCTGTTGTAATTTCAACTATTACATAAATATGACTTTTTTAAATATGACTCTTAGTTCGTCATATCTTTGACTTTTTGTCAAATGCCAAATTTATATCATACTTGTGTCTTAGTGTGTTAGTAAGTTGTAATTTTGCCTTTTTATCTCATAATGAGTTAGTGTGTCCGTTTTCACTTTTTGACAATTTTGACTTTTTATGTGATAACTATGACTTTTTATCTCACAATTTTATCTCAAACTTATGACTTAGTATGTCATAATTTCTACAGCATATTGGTGTGGTTTATGAAACGAGGGTGAGTAGATAATGACATCATCTTTAGCATGAACTCTTCCTTTATGTTAAATCAAGGTTTGAGAATACGATGGTCCAGATCTCCTTCAGAGCGGTCATGACTGGTCACAAAAGCTTTAAAGGGAATAAGATTAGATGGTAACACTTCCTTTTACAGTCCAGTTACCCATGTAAATACTATGTACTTATTTTAGTAACTAGAATTACCGGGTAATAACTAGTACAAACCCTGAACCTACCCCTGTTCAATGTACTTACCTTATATTAGCCAGTACTTTCTAGGTAAGTACTGTACTGTAAAAGGAAGCGTTACCGATTATATAATAACAAGGCCATTTTAATTTAATAAAGTATAAGCAAAGGCTGATCACAACCAATCAATTTGGTCATGCGACTTTTTGGTGTAAAATGCAAATCTGTGCGATCAAGTTGGTTCTCAGGTCTTTTATGCAAATAAGCGTGACCTCAATGGTCTTCCACGTGTGGTTAATAATTAGTCAGAGAAAATATGAATATCACCGTCTTCGTTTAGTTTTGAGCAACTGACTCGTATAGTTATGACCATCTGACCGATAAATAAAAGGTCATAATGTGGCCAGTTTCCTATTATTGCTCCTGATGAACGAGTCTAATTACTCATGAGGTAAAACAACTAGTGATAAAAACAAATAAAGCCAATTTATGTGAACGAACACCAAGAAAACACAACAATGCTCTAAAAAAACGCCAAGAGACACGGTTTACCTGAATATAGAGACTGAACAGTGCGAGCGTTTGGTAATGCATAGATCTGTAATAATAAGCCGTGTGTTCATGTGGGGGGAGGGGGATTTCATTGAAATCACGAAACTGCCTAAATAAATTGTAAAATGTTTCATTTTCTAATACACTTATTTCGTGCACGGATTGCTCACAGCGGCAGACTATTAGCATGTTAGCCAAACGAGCGTAAAACTCCACATTGAAAGGGTTTAAGTCCTGTGACGAGACGAGAATGTTATATGGCTTACTGCGATCATCAAATCGCTAAAGTTGTGAACATATAAATATACAGTCTAGTCTGAAGCGCTGCACGTTTCAGAGTCAGTGTGAATGCTAACGCTAACGAGTTTCAGACGCTTAGAATTTGCATTTGAGAACGCAACCGTAGTTTATAAATCTGTTGTCAATAAAGAGTTTTAAAAGTTCAATTGGTTTAATGTTTGAAAGCAAAGAAATTAAGGCAACCATAAATGTTAGTACTGTAATTTTACTGTTCGGTAAAATAAAATTATTATTATTACTATATTTTATATAACATGTTCTATTATAATGCAATATATTATTATTATTATTATTATTAAATACTCTCTAAGTTACATTCTACAAAATACGATATATTCAATAAAATATATATTTTATTATAATAACAATTGTGCGTGGGAGGTGGCGGTGTTCCTAGTTGATCGCATGCCTGACTATATCATCGTCCACACTAATGCACAATATCGTTTATAGTCTGCCACTATAATAACTCGAGCTCTGGTGGATTCTGATTGGCTAATCGTTCATTAAAATCTGTCGTGTGGACTCCGCTATTCCATTTACAATGATTTTTAAAACGACATCTTTAAATGTTTTCGTAATATCGTGCTTGGTGTGAAAAAGCCTTTGGGTTTGAAATAAAAAGAACAATGACAAAAGCGCAAAAAAAAATAAATGGCTATTTTTCATCGCTCCCTTTCATTTTCTTTATTTTGGTTCATCAACAGTTTGGTTTTTCCTGACGTTTCTCTCGTTTCGGCTTCCTATAGAGTATAAATCTGTCCTTCATGTCTAAGAGCTCGTTCTGCTCTCTCAGGGGAGGAAGGGTTCGTCCTCGTCTTCCTCATCGGCGGTGGGCCCCGGGTCACTCAGACAGCGCATGAGGCGCTGAGGCTCCTTATCATCATCCTCGTACGCCATTTTGTCCTTTCTCTCCTTCGCAGGAGAGGTTGGTTTCATCATCAGGCCGCCCTCCTCCTGGCTCTCCTTCGGCTGGCTTGCTTTGCTGCCGAACTCGTCCCGCGTGTTGACGGGGTCCGGGCTCTGAGGCGAGGCCAGGTCCACTTTAATGGTGGGGATGCTTTCTGTGACGGCCTTGATGCCCCACGCTTGAGGGTCTGTTTCAGAGAAGAGGGAAACTTCATCGCACAAAACCTTCGCCTTCATCAGTATTTTACTCTTAACACACTGGAATAAAACTCATAACAAAAGTCCTCAAATTTAAACAAAAAATTGAATTAAAATAATATTTAAATCAAAATATATTTATAAAATACAATTTTATAGTATATTAAAATAGCACTGTTTTACTTAAAGATAAATGACTTAAAACTTAAAAAGCATAAGTATAATTAATAACAGAATTGGCTAAGGATTATACTTTTTGTGTGTGTGTGTGTGTGTGTGTGTGTTGGAAGCAAAAATCCAACAAAATTTTATAAAGTTTGTTTAAAACAAGAAAAAAACTTTTTTTTCTCAATATTTATCAATTAACTTTCTAAAAAAAAAAATAGTCCAATCTTCTTAATAAATTGTGCTTATTTAATTGCATTAAAGTATTTTTACTGGAAAATAAAACAAAAAATTATACAGTAATAATAGAATTAGCTAAGGATTATACTTTTTTGTGTGTGTGTCTGTGTGGGTTGGAAGCAAAAATCCAACAAAATTTTATAAAGTTTGTTTAAAACAAGAAAAAAACTTTTTTTTCTCAATATTTATCAATTAACTTTCTAAAAAAAAAATAGTCCAATCTTCTTACTAAATTGTGCTTATTTAATTGCATTAAAGTATTTTTACTGGAAAATAAAACAAAAAATAGTTACAGTAATAATAGAATTAGCTAAGGATTATACTTTTTGTGTGTGTGTGTCTGTGTGTGTTGGAAGCAAAAATCCAACAAAATTTTATAAAGTTTGTTTAAAACAAGAAAAAACTTTTTTCCCCCCAATATTTATCAATTAACTTTCTAAAAAAAAAAAAAAGTCCAATCTTACTAAATTGTGCTTATTTAATTGCATTAAAGTATTTTTACTGGAAAATAAAACAAAAAATTGTTACAGTAATAATAATAGAATTAGTGAATGTGTGTGTTGGATGCAAAAATCCAACAAAATTTTTTCCAACAAAAAAAAGTTTGTTAAATATTGAAAAAAAAAGTTTTTTCTCGTTTTAATCAATTAACTTTCTAAAAAAAAAAAAAATTCCAATCTTACTAAATTGTGCTTATTTAATTGCATTAAAGTATTTTTACTGGAAAATAAAACAAAAATTGTTACAGTTTATGCAATTAACTAATGCAAATTAACAATTTACTGTATTGAATTAAATCAGTTAAAAATCAGTATATTTTGGAAAAATGAAGGGGAGATTTTGTGCAGGATGTCTGAGAAATGATGTATAGAAAAGGCCTGGTTTCTGCGACAAACTATGTGTACTTATTTTTAGTGGTTTAGTTACGTATGCTATGTTGCTATATCACGTGGCTATTTGTGAAATTATTACTGTAGTCTAATAAGCCCATGAGGGCTGGACACATAAATAATCAAATCAATCAATCGATACTGTGATAAGGGATTCAAGATGGTTCTCTGACTATTGCAATATGATGCATTTCTAAATTCTAACCATTGTTACTATAGTTAATGTAAACTTACTACAGTTATTTATTTATTTTTACTACGGTAAACCATAGTAATTCACTATAGTGTCTGCTGTATTCACTATACATCTCTAATATCCATTTACCACAATTTTATTGTAATAATAACTTGGTAGATGTTTGTAAGGAATATGGCTTGATTGTGCATTACGGTTAAATAAGCGGAATCAATTGGGGGCGCTGTGCAACGACTGAAACCTGAATGATTGACCGCACATTCACTGAGATGAAAGCCTTGGGGTGGAAGAGAAAGATTTCAGTGACACAACAGGATCCTAAAGTCATATATCTGAGAAGACGACGGCGCTCACCTGAAGACAGTCGAGCTCGAGCAACGCTCGGGGAATCAGGAGGCGGAGCTGGAACGGTCAGGTGATTGCTCATCAGTATCTGAAAGCAGCGAGACAGAACCTTTAATTAATAAAGCACATTCCAGTGGCTTTTGTGTAACTAGGATGAGTTTTGGTGGCCAGTAACTTATATAATACCAATAAACATATATAATGGAGTATAACAACTCATTGAGATGCAGAAAATTGCTGAAATTAAATGAATTAATAAGGCAATCGATAGATTTTGGAAACGACACATCATTTTTCATCAATCAAACGTTGACGTCAAACCTTCTTTTCCATATCTATCAGTTTCTTGCGTTTGATGAGGTCCTTCCAGCCATCCTCAAACGGATCAGCCACCAGTGTGTGTCTGTTGTACGAGCGCAGCTGAAAAAAAAAAAAAAACCAGAAGACAATCCAGTTTGATGTGAAAGAAACAGAAAGAAGCCTGTTTGAGAGTGAAGTGAAGTGCTGACTCACTCTCTGGCGGGTCCTCTGCAGGTTTGTGCGCAGGATCTTCCTGATCTCTTCCTCACGGGACTTGGAGAGCTGTGGCAGAGCTCGGTCCTGAGGAGTCTTCTTGGGCTGGATGTTCCTGGAAAACAAAGTGAACAACTCATTATCCCAGAATAAAAACCAGAACCATACATTCTAGAAACATTCCAGGAATTCTCCTTGGGCCCTATTTTAACCATCTGAAACGCAAGTTTCAAGTGCAAAGCGCAAGTAACTTTGTGGGCGGATCTCGGGACTGTTGCCGTTTAATATATAGCGTAGGCTTGCCGCGATAGACGGTGTTGACGGTGTTACCGGTTTTAAGCCCCATCACCGGTGACATCACTTTCCCACCGTGACACCGCGATGTCTTGACTTTTTTTTTTTAAAGTATTCGTTTTTGCTAAAATATTTATTTGAATTAATTAAAAATAATAATTTTCAATTATTTAGTTCTGAAGAGAGCATTATAATTAAAAATGAACTGCGCAACGCGTGCCGTCACGTCACAGATCAGCAAGCATCAGGATTCCATTTAGCACGTGTGGAGACGAGAACGAGTCAAATTACAGAAAAGCAAGATAATGGCGGAAGATTTGGTGTCAAAACGCAATGCAAAAGCGCCTGTTTGGCAATATTTTGGCCAATATATATTAATGTTAATAAATGCCAATTTATAGTGTTTTACTTTTTTTTAGAGTGCTGTCATTTATGTAGGCTAAGGTCCTTTTTAAAGTTTTTATTTTATATTCGTCTCTTTTTATTTGGTTTTATCTTATTTAAACTTTGTTTAATTTATTTAGGCCTATTTTGTTTTCTTATTCGTTAATAAACGTTTTTTTTTTTTTTTGGGCCCACAGTTTGCCGATTTTCACTTTATTTTTATTCGTTCGTTATGCTAATAAAAGTTCTGTCTATATTTTATTCGTTTATTATTCTAATAAAAGTGCTGTCTAAATAAAAGTTTATTGTCAGCGAGTTGTTTTTTTTTTTTTTTTTTTTGTCCATTCCAGCAATTGACGCTGAATTGCAATTGACGCTTATTTCGAAAGTGAAAGTATGTCATTTATGTAGGCTAAGGTCCGTTTTGAAGTTTTTATTTTATATTCGTCTCTTTTTAATTGGTTTTATCTCATTTAAACTTTGTGTAATTTATTTAGGCCTATTTTATTTTCTTATTCGTTAATAAACGTTTTATGGTTCTTATTTGTTTGGGCCCACATTTTGCCGATTTTCACTTTTTTCAGCCTATGCATGGGGTTATTTTTATTCGTTCGTTATGCTAATAAAAGTCTATAAATAAAAGTTTTATTATCAGCGAGTTGTTTTTTTTTGTCCATTCAAGCAATTGACGCTTATTTTCGAAAGTGAAAGTATAACGCGCACGCATTTAAAAGCTATTTAACCCCCCGCCCTGCCCTCCACGGTGACACCGGGATTACCGGTGTTGTCACACGTCGATTAACCGGTGGGAAATTTTCCTCACCGCGGCAACCCTAATATAGCGGCGGGATAAATGTCTCTTGCACTTTATTGCTCTATAGCATTATTCAAATATTTTAAAGGGGTGATGAACTGAGAAATCTAATTTTCCTTGAGCTTTTGACATCTAAGAGGTCATCATATTATAAGAATATCCTGTAAGTTTCAGAACTGAAAACGTCCTTGTTAGTCCAATAAACGCTTTTATTGACACCAGCCTCTGAAAACGTCTCGTTTTTAAAAGTGGGAAACTAAGACGTCGAAGGGGTTAAAACACCACCCCCGCAGAAGAAGATCAACGCCTACTTCAACACGGCCGGTTTAACCCCGCCCACCGATTCTCGCATTACACGTATAGCTAATGTGCTAACATAGATGCCTACCTCGTGATGACAAACCGGATCGATCTAACGAGCAATACAGAATATTGTGGAAGAAGACAGTCGCTGCATAAGCTTCCTCTGGATTCCAATAGGACTTCATGGATAAACTTTATTTTTAATGACGTTCCAGCTGATGAGGGTAAAACATCCTCGTCTGTTCGCTTCATTTCACTGAGGATTGTTTTATAAACAAGACTGGATTTGCAGACGATTAAGAGTAAAGAACAGTGCTGTGCCGTCTATATTGGATCTGACAGGAATTGTGCAACAAACGGACTCTTGGTTGAACATGTATGGGCGAATCCGGTTGCCATTTGACAACATTGGACGTCTTCCCCCACGTACACCGACGGGTCATGGCTCTGCGACGGGTGAGTGAAACTCATTATAATATGCAAAACTGTTATCCACTCACAGCAGTGGGCGTTTATTTACAAGTCTTCAGTGCGAGACGCCCATAAAAACAGACCGTTTTTCAGGAAGGCTCACAACTTGGGTACAAAATAGCCTATTACTTATTCATTTTGATGTTTTTGAATGCAAAAACCAAGCGAACGTCATAAGTTGACCTCAGACAACAATATAATAACATTTTAAAAGCCAGTTCATGACCCCTTTAAAAATAGAAACTATTTCCCTCATATATTGATGGTTTAATTAAACTTAAAGGGATACTCCACTTTTTTTTTTTGGAAATAGGCTCATTTTACAACTCCCCCAGATTTAAACAGTTGAGTTTTTACCGTTTTCGAATCCATTCAGACGATTTTCTGATATTTAGAAGAATATCAGTAACCGACTTATGGAAGTCAATGAGACCAGAAACTCTCTGGTTACTGATATTCTTCTAAATATCAGAAAATCAGCTGAATGGATTCGAAAACGGTAAAACCCAACTGTTTAAATCTGGGGGAGTTGTAAAATGAGCCTATTTCCAAAAAAAAAAAAGTGGAGTATCCCTTTAAATTAAATCCACTTTTGCCCACAATCTTAGAAAAAAGATTTCTATATATGTAGCATAGGGTTCTTTACTCGACTCCAAAGGACATTTATTGCTAAAAAAGGTTCTATAATGAGAAAGAAAGAACCCTTTCGCCACAAAGGTTCTTTAAAGGCTACTTTCGTTTATATATTACATTATTCTGTAACATTTTGTAGTATGTAATTAAATTATTGTTTATTAACTTAATATCACATTTTAATCATGCTGATTTTGGAGGATAAAAACTGAAATGGCACTCTTTGTCTGATATTGATTAATTACATTTTTTTAACCCACTTATCTTGAATTTTGGGATCATTCACATGCATTGCATTTTAGGGGTTCCAAATACGTAGCGCTTTAGAACCTTTTAAGGTTCTATATAGAACTTTTCCTTCTAAGAGACACATTCCACACATTCTCCATTCATAATATCAAATTCCTTTCAGATTCAGTTCTATACGCATCCTAAAAATTCCAGTGCAATGCTTTACATACATTTTCACAATCCATTACATATTTTGCATGCATTCAACACATTCTTTTAATATGTATTATTATGTTCTACTGCAATATGTCATGCATTCAAAATCAATACACATTCCATTCTGAAATCTGAAACATGCTATAATCATTCTTTCAAATTCAATGCAGATTCCACACTTTCTATATGCATTCCACACAATTGTATAAATGAGGTGAGGGGTTACTCACTGCATGGAGATGGTGGAGGGCATGGCAGAAGGCAGCTTGGATCCTCCTCCGCTCTCCACCAGCTCGATGGCCTGCTTCATCTCCATCTTGTGGTAGAAGGCGATCAGCTGAGGTTCTTTGGAGCGCTCTCCCGCTATCAGGCACTTCTTTATGTACTTCTTATTGAACCGGTTCAGTCTGGAAATGAGAAGGAAAAGGTGATGCTTTTGATATGAACTCTGAAATCCAATAACAAACCCCTGCTTCCAGCATCATCAGTGGCAGAAGAAACACTGAAACCATGTCTTAATTCGGAAAAATTGAGGGGGACACACTTCAAATACTAATAATATATATATATATATATATATATATATATATATATATATATATGTGTGTGTGTGTGAAGAGTTCAGATGCAAAAGCCTCTAACTGCCATTTGAAATTTTCTTCTAAAATGATCATTTTTATCAAGCTTGTATATTTAAGTTCAGTGATTTCACTTAAATGGCAATGAAGATTACCTATTAATTGTCATTTAAGTGACATTACTGAACTGAAATATACAAGCTTGATAAAAATGATCATTTTAGAAGAAAATTTCAAATGGCATTTAGAGGCTTTTACATCTGAACTCTTAGTATATATTATGTGTGTGTGTGAGTGTGCCTGTGTGTGAATAAAATGGATCAAACTATTTGATCCCAAAAATGAACCTAAAACTCACTTTCTCTTCATGAGCAACAACAGCCGAGTATATAAGTATGAAAAGACTGAACTCGGCCAAATATATTAAAAACACGTCTGATTTTCATGGCTAAACATCACTGACGTCAGTCATTCAAAAACATGTCAAATCTAAATTCTACATCAAACACCAGATCTAGGAGTCATTATGATTTCATTTAGGATTCAAATAATCACAAAATCACTTCAAATCACCAAATTTGACTTTTAGAGTTGCATACGTACTTGTCTTTCCAGTGATGATGTCCATAATGTCCGCAGATATCCTCAATGCCAGTTAGCAGATGGTCCAAAAACTAAAGACAAATGTACACGCTATTAAGTAAACACATTAACGACGATATCCAACAATCAGATTATCAGTTAAAAGTCAAACAGAAGCTACAGCTGAATATGCTGTTGACAATGAGCAATAAAGTGGACAGAGAGAGATTTGTGTCAATCACTTAAAGCATTAAAGATGATTAGACGCCCATGCAAATGGGTGTTTCCATAGCAACAATCAGTTTTATGAGTGGTGAATAAATGCCAATTTGTGGGCAAAATGTTCTGTACTGAGTTTTGTGGAGCGGATCCAAGCTCATGTCTGGCGTACAAACAGCAACATGTTTTTCCGCAGAACATTCACATTATAATCACGAGGATGGAGACTTCGTAAACGTATAACATAATAGACCTATTATATATATATATATATATATATATATATATGCATTTATTTGATGCATATCATTTTGTAAAATGTATTACAATTTAAATTAACTGGTTTCTGTTGTAATATATTATAAAATATAATTTATTCCTGTGATCAAAGCTGATCAGCATCATTACTCCAGCCTTCAGTGTCACATGATCCTTCAGAAATCACTCTAATATGATGATTTGCTGCTCAAAAAACATTTCTGATTATTATCACAGTTGAGAATATAATTAACTACATATAATTCTCAACGCCGTTTCTCTTTAGATTCTTATGAATACATTTACCATTACTGTTTTACAGTCAATTTTTACTTCAATTCACTTTTTGAACCAGCATAAATAATAATGAGAATGCAGTTGTTGCATTTTTTTTACTTCTGCATAATAGTAAAAAAAGTATGTGCTTAATTCTCATGAACATGTCACAATGAAAAGAAAAGTAAAAAAAATTGGCTTTATTTGCTTTATGCAAAATATAATTATTTATATATATATATATATATATATATATATATATATAAAAACTAGAACTATACATATATATACATATATATATAGTTCTAGTTATATATATATATATATATTTAAATAATTATATTTTGCATAAAGAAAATAAAGCCAATTTAAAAAAAAATGGCTTTATTTTCTTTATGCAAAATATAATTATTTAAATATATATATATATATATATATATTTAAATATTATATAATATTATATATTATAAATTATATAATTATATAATTTTTTTTTTAATTTGCTTTATTTTCTTTATGCAAAATATAATTATTTAATATATATATATATATATATATATATATATATATATATATATATATATATATATATATATATGAATATATATTTTAAATTTTTTATATGATCTGGAAACATTGAGAACCAATTTCTTGAGATTCATCTGGTCCCCAAGTCTTAAATTCTTCTGATTCCTGTCATTCTGAAAATATCAAGCTGCATGTCTGTATGAAACTGTGACTTTATCTGCACACACCCAGCAGGTGGCGCTCAAACACCTTCAGTAGCACAGTAGCAGTGCTGGATGTTCCACAAACCCAAACAAGTCAACAAAAGAAGTCAATTATAATAATTAACTAAACGAGCTCAACTTATTTTATTAAGAACAGAATTGTGTGAATACATTTGGGACTGGAAAAATATTGAGATATAGGCATAAAATATCAGTGAATCACAGATGGGAGTAAACTCGAACCTGTGTGTGAATCTCCTCATTGATAGATCGCTTTGTTTCCTGTTTCTTCTTCACGGCCAGGAGGTCCACCAGAGGTCGAATGGTCATACCCTGAAAAACACAAAGAGAGAGAAGGGGAAATTGATGCATGCTTACAGACGGTCCTATTTAAATGCAATCAATACAGCTCCATTGATCAATCTTTGCAGTGTAACATGTGTGTGTATATAAATAAAAAGGGATTTAAAAATTGATGATGGGAAAAATGTAAACCCTCCTGACCACTGAGGGAACTGCAAGTCATGACTAGGAAACGTTTACACACAGTGGGCGGGATCTCCTGTCCTTCAGCACTGAGCTGCCACTCATAGTGTGTCCTCACTTGTCCATAGCATGATTTTTCAAACTATGCTGAGCAATAACAGAGGACAGAGGGCTGGGGATCTGACTGCAGTGTTTTCTACATTGCAGTTGAGGTTTTCCTCAAGGTCAGATGCTAGCAGAGATCAGGCTATACCGCATGCAGCGATAGCAAACGCATCGGACACTGCAAACGCTCTCCACCTTCCACTTCCTGTGAACAGCACAAACTCTGTGCAGACAGAGAGGAAAACAACAGATCGACAACAGCACTAAATATTCCACGTACAAATGAAAGTCACTGCATAAAATAATAAAATTAGCACAACAGTCAAGCAAAACAGAAACAGATCTGTGCCCAAAAGGCAGTGGCTGCAAGTGGTGCACCTAAAGTGGCATGAAAGTTATTGCATTAGACATCTAAATAATTGCATAATAAAAAAATAATAATAATAAAATAAAATGAGATCAAATAAAATAAAATAATGGATAGCAGTTAGAGCCAGACCGATATATCGGCCGTCCGATATTAGGCATTTTCCATAATATCGGCATCGGCAGTTATAACGGCTGATAAATGAATATTTAAAAAATAAAATAAAAACGGACGAAACACGCTTCAATCATCTCTCCTTGGCCTGTTGTATTGAAAATGTATGTTTTACAATTTGCAGTATGATGTTATCTATTGCTAAATTACAGATGAAATTTAGCTTGTAGCTAATTCTGGTATGGCTGCATGCCATACACTGTCCCTGTTAAATAAATATAATAAATAAATAAATAAATTATGGCTCATCATAGACTAGCTAACCACAAAGCTAGCTAATGCCACTAACGTTAACATTAATGAGCTTGGAAACCACAATGAACTTTTTCTGCCTAAATAAAGTAATGATTACTGTATTTATAGCTAGCATATCTCTAGTTACAGTCCCTGCATTGTAAAATGTAAGTTAGACTTGCGAGGAGTGAACATTTAGACATAGAGAAAAAGTATCAAATGTATCTTGTGCAGAAAAGTTAGCTTTTCTTTTACACGTGTGAGAAATCCAACAATATTTAATAAAAATAAATAAAAAATTAAAAAAATAAAAAATATCGGCCGATATATCGGAATATCGGATTTTGAAATCCTTTATCGGTCAGGCTCTAATAGCAGTATTAGAGGTAGTGGCCCCAAATAGACGAACCTAAAAGTGTATTTAATTCACTGCATTGCATTAAAAAAAAATAATAATAAATAAATAATAAATAATAATAAAACATTTATAAAAAAAAATGTATAATAACTATATAACAGTAAAAAAACTATAACATGAAATCATAATGAAAAAAAAAAAAAAACTCCATTAACTTTAAGTTATTTTATTAAGAAAATTTGTCTTTAATTTAAAAAAAAAAAGGCCTCAAATTTATATTTGGATTATTTATATAAAATACTTGTTGGGGTCAATGTACATCTGACATTTGACTACAAACCACAGATTATAACAAACAGGGCAACACAAACCTTGCAAGTTGATACCCTCCCTTATGCCCTTGTTTAAATGTGTGAACAGAGACACACCTTCTAAACCTGAAACCACTTGATTTCAACACCAGAAGAGAAACGTCCTCCCAGCAGCCTCCACAAAGAGGAGAAACTTCCGGAAACCTTCCACTGTAATCCATTCTCCAAAGTAAATCACCCTTGGTAAAGAGAAACCAAACTGTATCTCTTGGTGACGCATTAAAACCAACGAAAGGGATTTACTGCATCACACAAACACTCAAGAGAAGATTAGAGTTTGCATCTTTAACCTGAGGGGCATGATGATGCATTGACACTAAAACACTCAAGATACACACACAACTCCAATATATCATCAGCCCCAATCAGAAAATCTACCACACACACGTGTGTGTGCTGTACACAGAGTCTACGCCGGTCACAGCACTGCTTCCACTCAAGCAAAGAGACTCGTGCTACGATATGAATCATTCAAAACATAAATGAAGAGGGTTACTTTCACCACTGCCATTTTCAGCAGCTCATGCATATCTCAGGCCACCGGGGCTCCTGCAGATCCCTACGAGACGTCAGCGGAGAACCAAAATGAAAGAAACCGCAAAAGCAAATAAAGATACGAGACCGTTCGATAATCCATCACCAATAAAACCCAATGGGGCGAAAGGCTAGTCAATAAAGAACTCTGAGGCAATTACGTCTGTGCATTACCCAACGGACAGCTCTGCATGAAGAACATCTTAAATTCAATAAAATTCCACATGTTCAATTTATGATTTTAGTTTCTTTTTTTTTTACTAATTCCGATAGAATTTCAACATTCATAATTTTGCAACCAAAAAACATAGTACTCATTTATGTTAAATATTTACTATTCAGATAATCATTCTATCATATTTGAATCCATTTCACAGAATTTCATCGATTACCATTTTCAAATTAATTCCAAAGAATTCCACAAATCTTTTTGCCACATTAGTCAAATTTAGGATAATGTAGATGTAATTATTCATCTTCTCAAAATATTACATAAATTTTTCTGTGCATTGCCCTTTTTGTGTTTTATTTATATATATATTAGGGATGTCCCGATACCACTTTTTCACTTCCGATACCGATACCGATGCCGCACCTTTGGCTTTTGCCGATACCGATATTAGTCCGATATTTTTTTTTCGTGGTCCGACGTGCCGTATACGGCCCACAGGGTGGTTTATAGGTTTAACTTTGTGAAAGACAAAACAAAACAAACACAAAAGTAAACATAATACATATCTTTGGAAAGCTGAGAAACTCGTGATTCGAACGACGTAAACCATGTTAAGATACAATCAACACAGCGGGCACAATCTGTCTCTTTGTCAGACCACCAACAGCCAAAACAAACCAACACAAACTGGAAGAAACTCACCAATTAGCCATCTGTTAGTCCACATTCCAACAAAAATGGTTTGGTTTCACTGTAAAGCGTCCATACAATCCAATTTGAAGAAGTTTTTAGTCCAAAACAATTGTATATATGAATAAACATCTATGGAATGTAAATAGTAGCATTTCGCGTTAGCCGACAGCGCTATCACAACTTCGACGCACTAATGCTACGTTCACACCGGACGCGAATAGGGCGTCAGGCGCGAATGATTTCAATGTTAAGTCAATGCAAGAAAAATTCCTGCGGCGCAAATGAGGCGTGGAGCGCGGCGCAGAAGACGCGAATACGCCTCATTCGCGCGTCAAGTTGGCGCGAATGGCGCGAATTGAGCGTTGTGCATTCACGCGTTTGACGCGAATTCGCGTCTGCCGCCCGAGTTGAAAAATCTGAACTTTGGCGTGAATTCGCGCCGCGTTAACCAATCAGGAGCCTAGCTGCTTGCTCACGTGGTGAAGTGTCTGGATGCTTCAATAAATTATTTTGTTAATATGACTAAATGCATGGTGGGATTATGCACAACAAAGCAAATGTTTCATCACTTAAAACATTATTTCTATGGAGACATGTTCATTTTGTATTGAATGTTATTCATTCCATATCTAGAAATAGTGTTATGTTGTAAAGACAGACATCCCAAGTCTCCCGGAAGTTCCGGGAGTCTCCCGCATATTGATAGCGTCTCCCTGATGCCCGCAAATTAGTTCAAATCTCCCGGAATCTAGAGCGAGATACTGCGCGCATAACATACATAGCGCTATATATATATATATATATCAACATATGTGCATAAATTCGTGTCTGGACGTGAGAGAGAGAAAAAAATCACAGGACAGGTTAATAACTTTTGAAGGCTGGCTCTATTTATTATCAAAACAAAAATAAATGACAGCTATATTAGATGGATGAGGGGCCGGGCGAGGGTGATCCTCGCTCAGATGCGGGACAACAGGTCATCAAACTGGGCGCGTGACAGGCGGAAGTACCGCTGACAGCGGCCGTCATCCAGCGCAGCTCCTGGAGCGAGCAAATGGTGAAACTCGCCAAACGGTTCGGCTCCGAAGGGTCCGGTGGACACAAATATACGGCGACGATGATCCCCACGCCGCTGTTCTGCTATCCAGAGTAAATACAGAGCGGTAACTCTCTTGATGAATGCTCGGTCGACATAAAAACAATGACCGTCAACGGATTTTGATTCTGACGCGCGTCACGCGCGTAAATTTCGCTTCAAACTTTACGCGAGCCAGTTTCGCTCTCTCTTTGAGTGACAGTTTATCTATCCAGTTGCAATAGAGAATGAAATGACGCTATTTTCTGATAGCCAATGAATTTCTGAAAAGACTGAAATGCAGCTTTTGTGGAATCATCCGATTACATTAGAATCCGTGCGCAAAAGCGAGAGTGATTCTCTGCGCGCGTGTGCTTAAACACAACAATCATCACGTGACAGGCTGCGCCGCTAAACTGGATATCGCTCATATTTTTTTCTCCCCTCCGATCTAGCGTTCTGGGCCGGTATCGGCGCGATACCGATGCCGTGGATCGGATCGGGACATCCCTAATATATATATATATATATATAAACACACATACATATATGTGTGTGTGTGTGTGTGTAGTGCCGAGAAAAATTATTGTAATATTGTAAGAAGATGCAGAACCTTAGTCGTGGTTAAGGATTCTTTTTATTCCGCAGAATATATATATATATATACACACACACACACAAAATACATATGAAGAGTTCAGATGCAAAAGCCTCTAAGTGCCATTTGAAATTTTCTTCTAAAATTATCATTTTCATCAAGCTTGTATATTTAAGTTCAGTAATTTCACTTAAATGGCAATGAAGATTACATATTAATTGCCATTTAAGTGAAATTACTGAACTTAAATATACAAGCTTGATAAAAATGATCATTTTAGAAGAAAATTTCAAATGGCATTTAGAGGCTTTTGCATCTGAACTCTTCATATATACAGTAAATATATATATATATATATATATATATAAAATACACATTGTTTATATATATATATATATGTATGTGTGTGTATGTGTGTGTGTAAAATATGGGTATATAAACAATATAATACACATCGTATGTATATATAGACACTGTATATGTTTATACACACACACAATGTGTATTATGCTTTATGCACTGGAAGAGAAGAGTTTGTACTGCTGGACACTGACCTGCACAAATACAGTGAAGAAGATGACCGTGATGATGGCGGTGAGGAACATGTTCCTCATGGGGAAGTGCACCGGGTTGAGCAGGTAGACCAGGGAGAAGGCGATCGCTCCTCTCAGTCCACCGTAAGCTACAATAAACTGGTCTTTAGTGGTGAGCTTCACAATACGGAACTTGTTGATCACGAAGGTCAAGCCAATTACACCTATGCAAGAAGCAAAACGTTTCATTAAACAAGCACTAAAAAGTGTGCCAACATTCACATCCTTCTAGCATTAATCAAATACAGAACTGTTTCTTTAATTAGGCAAACAGTAATAATTAGGAAAGTGGTAATAACATTAATTAAAAATCAAAGTGGTTCATTAAAATTAGTTTAGAGCTACTTAAAGTCGACGGACCTTCACTGAACCCATGACGCGCACACACACACACAATTACAAATCACACTGGTGTGAGATACACTACATATGCACTCTAAAAATTGCTGGGTTGTTTTAACCCAACTTTGGGTCAAATATGGACAAACCCAGCCATTGGGCAAAATTTTTAACCCAACTTTTGGGTTTGTCCATATTTGACCCAAAGTTGGGTTAAAACAACCCAGGATTTTGGTGTGTGTGTGTGTGTGTATATATATATACACTCTAAACAATGCTGGGTTCAACCCAAATTTGGGTAAAATATGGACAAACCCAAATGTTGGGTTAAAAGTGTAATTAAGCAAATTACAGTCAAAGTAAAAGTTGAAGTTGGGTTAAAATTTGGGTTTAAAATTAAACATTTGGGTTTGTCCATATTTGACCCAAATTTGGGTTAAAACAACCCAGCGTTGTGTTGTTTAGAGTGTAATAGCCTACATATATATATATATATATATATATATATATATATATATATATATAAAATTATTTTATAATAATACATTATACACTCTAAACAATGCTGGGTTGTTTGAACCCAACATTTGGGATTGTCCATATTTGACCCAAATTTGGGTTGAAACAACCCAGCATTTTTTATGTGTGAGCTGTGAGTTATACTTGTGGTAAAATCTAGTGAATAATTGCCGTTAAATCCATTTCAGGAGGTCACGCTAACCAGGGGTTAGCATTAACACACACCAACACGCCAAACGCACCCGATTTCAGCAGTGATGTGTAACAGACACTCTTACTAGCCACTTTAGCGGGTTGGATTTTATATAAAATATAGCTTATAAATTTTTCAATTGCAGTCTTTTAAAAAGCCATCTGAAATAATAAACTAAGTGCTATGTATAATTGTCAAAAATATAGATTTTTTTGATATTGAAATGTCTTAAACACTTCCAATACTGATTTTCCGCAGAATAGATACAGGATGGCCTTACTCTCTCTAATCCAGGGGTCTCAAACTCAAATTAACTGGGGGCCGCTGGAGATAGAGTCTGGGTCAGGCCGGGCCGGGCCGCATCAAGTATTCAAAAAAAAAAAAAAAAAAATGAATTTAAGTATTCCAAAAATGGAGCACAACTGATCCAATCTTCTCAATCTTTATTATTAACGTTTCTTCTGAACTGTTCCTCTGAATTTGAACGTTCCTTTCTGTACATGATTGGTTCTTCATGAGCTGTCCTTCTGACAGGTGAAGTTCATTTTACAAACTTTCTTTGTCTTTTTCTTATACACAACATCTTTGTGATGATATTCATATTTGCTTTTTATTTTCTTTATGCAACACTATTATATTGAATGTTTGTTTGTTTTTTCCCCGAAAGGCACATTTCCTTTTATTATACTTAGAAAAACAATTATTGCTTTTGAAATACAAATAATTCTTTCTACACTTGTCTAGTGTCCCAGGCAAATTACTGACTTTGCTCATATCAAAGCAAACCTTCTTATCAACCTGTTGTACATGAACTAGTTCAAAGTTCAGTTCACAAATTTTAAAATGAACTAGTTCATAGTTCTTTTTTTCCATATGTTGCTGTGAGCTTCTGTTTTATTATTAGGCTATTATTGCCACAGCCAATATACAACCACAGATAACAATCATTTTATCGACGGGCAAAGTTTGCACAGACATGTAAGATTTTCCCATCCTCACCGACCTCATAAAACCCTTTTAAATGATCTTACGACGCCTCCTCGCTCCTCGGTTCACAGCCACTAGAATGAACGAGTTCACTGTAACGTTCATCAGGCAGTAATACAGTAGGCTACGTTCAGTTCACATTCGCCCAAAATATGAACGAGTTCATTAACTATCGTTCACTGAACGCGTTCAGACACAACACATATTACAAGCTCAAAATGATTATTCTCACATTGTTTTAGAGCAGGGGTATCCAACACGTCGCTCGCGAGCTATCAGTAGCCGTGGCCTGATTTGGTGGTGGTAGCTCGCCTTGGGCCTGTTCACATATCGCGCTCACATATTTTGCACGCTCAAGTACGTATCAAGCGCCGAGCGCGCTCATAATTGAAGCAACGCGCTTATTTTTTCCAGGCGCCGTATATTTGTACTTTGTGGTTGTCTATGACAACTATTGACAACAAACCCACCGTAAGCTGTCACGAGACTATATATGGTAGCCCATAAGGGATAAAAATAATAATAATAAAAAAAAACGCGGCAAACGCAACGACGGGCCGCACTAACATTAAACTTTAATATCAAGTAGGGGGCCACAAAATATCATCGGCCGCGAGTTTGAGACCTCTGCTCTAATCTCTCCAACAATGAGTGAACCCGCCTCCACTCACTCACTCATTTCATTTGCTCCGCATGAGTATTGTTGCTGTTAGAGGGCTTGAATTTCACCCAGGGATTGCGCGTATTGCGCATAATTTGACTCATTACCGCACATTTTATGTTCACAAACAAAATGTACGCGCATAAAGCCGCCTCTCAGAACTAAATTGATTTCTTATTGCCCTAGGAGTAGTTCACTTTTAAAAAAAACTTTTGCTGATAATTTACTCACCCCCATGTTATCCAAGATGTCCATGTCTTTCTTTCTTCAGTTGAAAAGAAATGAAGGTTTTTGATGAAAACATTCCAGGATTTTTCTCCATATAATGGACTTCAATGGGAACCAAACGGTTCAAGGTCCAAATGAGAGTTTCAGTGCAAACTGCAAACTGTTCAAAGGGCTTTAAATGATTCCAGACGATGAATAAGAGTCTTATCAAGTGAAACGATCACTCTTTTTTTAAATAACAACAGAGTTTAAGTTTTATAAGCTCAAATGGTCGCCTTGCTCTGTTCTGTGATGCGTGTTCGTGACTCTCCTGTTCAAAGTCGTTCATCAAAATGAGCTAATCTTTTTTCGTGTCATTTGGTTCATTCAACGAACCTAATGAACGAATTGACTCAGAAAAAGATTTTTTTCATTTTGATGAACGAGTTCGAACAGGAGAGTCACGAACGCGCATCACAGAACAGAGCAAGGCGAGCATTTGAGCTTATAAAACTTAAACTGTTGTTATTTAAAAAAAAAAGAGAGAGATTGTTTCGCTTGATAAGACTCTTATTCATCGTCTGGAATCATTTAAAATCCTTTGAACAGTTTGCACTGAAACTCTCTTTTGGACCTTGAACCGTTTGGACCCCATTGAAGTCCATTATATGGAGAAAAATCCTGGAATGTTTTCATTAAAAACCTTAATTTCTTTTCGACTGAAGAAAGACATGGACATCTTGGATGACATGGGGGTGAGTAAATTATCATCAGAAGTTTTTTTTAAAAGTGAACTACTCCTTTTAACAGTCAAATAGACACAAAATAATGTCAAAATACCAGTCTTGGCAAGCCTAGTATTCACGTAAACACAGTCATTTATGTTTTAAGTGAACATAAACAGTTGAGAAAGAAAACGCATGTGTAACAGAATAATGGATCCGTGCGTCAGGTCTTAAAGTGACAGCAGCCTAATATGTCTGCTATATCCCCCCATGGTCTCAATGTCAAAATGGTGACAAGTGAAAATGTTGAGTGTCTAGTAACTTTGGAAAACCTCTAGATATTGTGGTAGTAGAGCAAAAAAGTCAATGTCAAGCCCTGACGCTAACTGTGGCGTCCCTTTACTCACCCAGAACACGAGCCACCAGTGAGAGAATGACACTCATGATGACGAAGGTCCAGTTCCAGCGGTGCGGCCCGGCCACTGTGGACACTCCCAAGAAGATAAAGATGAGCGTGTCACTCACGCTGCTCCACATCTTCAGGAAGTACTTGATGGTGGTGTGGGATTTATGGGATATGTTGGCCTCCACGTAGGGACGCGTGACGGCACCACATGCGATTAGCCTGGAAACAGAAGATCAGATCGGTTCAACTAGCACAGCTTGAAAGGCATTTTGGACAGCCAGTTTGGGCGATATGGCCACAAAGATATGCCACAACTGTTAAAATTGGCCTTTTGTGTCCATAGAAAAAGTCCAGCTCATGAAAAAATGTCATCAAATAGAAATAACAACAATTAGAATTAATTGTCCTAGAGGTAGTTGAAGTCTGAGGTCCAAGACTGGATGAATTTTGACAGGTCCTAACCAGAAATTTGCATAATTTTCAATAATTCATCAAAAATACATTAGCATACATCCTTGAAAGTGAACATCTCACATACCCTCATTTAGTTTGACATGTGATAATCTAATTCCGGCAACCGACGGGTCATGACAACTTAGAATTAGCTGAACTGACTCAGTTTTATATGAAAGTGTACATGAAAATGAAATTACATTATTATGAGGGTGTGATTCAATGGCTATCGCCACCTGTTAAATGTATGACCTGCTATGATACGCAGTTAAAGTGCACTGGGTCATGTGACCTGACCTTTGATTGGGATCACATTATCAGGGTTGATCATTTTAAGTCCTGTGCTAGTGAGGCGGCTCCTCCTCTGCCGTTTCTTCCTCTTTTAAAAAGGGAAACTCTGTGACAACACTTCCTGTGACCGCACTGAGGCATGTTTTAGGTGTAATGTTTTGCATAATAGGATATTTCACAGCTCAAAAACAAAAGAAATGTGCTTTTTAATAAGAGCAATAAGGCTGTGTGATGTCCTTATGTTTAATGCATTATTAATTTTTGATTTAGATTTTTAAACAAGGGGCGAAAACTACCCTTTTTAGTCACGTCAAAGCAAACATATAATAATAAACCGTATTTTACCTCCGTAAGTGCCTCTCAAACAGCTTCTCAAAGCGCTGTACACAAAATAAGCAATACATAGCTCAAGTAATAAAAGCATCAACAAACAAATGCTAGTTAAAAAAAAATGTCTTCAGTCTACCTTTAAAAATGTCATAGGTCTGGACTTCCCAAAGTTCATAAGGCAGAGTCTGAAGAGAAAGCCCCAGTCACCCATAGATCTTAAGTAGAGCCCGAACGATAAAGGATTTTGAAGGCCGATACCGATAAAAATATTTTGGGGTTTTAAAATCCGATATTCCGATATATCGGCCGATATTTTATTTATTTATTTGAAACTGGACATAATAGTCACAAATTTTGTCATGCTTATTTGAGTTAAGAGAGTGTTCTTTTAATTGTTATTCAAGCAATGTATGTATCGTGACCAACTCAACGAGTGTTGCCAACAGGAACGGTGTAGAGTGCCCTCTAGTGGACAAACTATACAACTCCAACAGTCATGACATGGTTCAAGCGTGTTTCGTCCGTTTTTATTTTATTTTTGAAGATACATTTATCGCCCGCTATAACTGCCGATACCGATAGTTTGGAAAATGCCTAATATCGGCCGATAATATCGGTCTGTCGATATATCGGTCTGGCTCTAATCTTAAGCATGTATGAGGAACCACCAACAAGTTAGATTGTGAAGATCGAAATCTACAATTTGGGGTATAAGGATTTAACAATTCAGATAAATAATGTGAAGACAAGCCATTTTATACGTCAGCGTCATAATTTTAAAATCAACTGGGAATATCAATGGGAGCCAGTTTAAGGACTCCAAAACTGGACAGATGATATGATCGCACACCCAGTCAATATCCTGGCGGCCGTCTTCTTTACATATAGCAGTTTGTTTAGTGTGGTTGTTAAAGTGATCTATCCGAGATATGACAAGGAAATTTAGTATCTTTTCAGCTACATAGAAATTTAGCATGGGACGCAATCTTGCTATATTTCCAATGGTGAAAGGGGAATAATATAACTTTGTACTGTACTGTAGTACAAAAGAATCGAATAAAAGACTAGTATCAAAAAAACTCCAAGGTTCCTCGCTTTACTTTGACTATTGATGGCTCTGTTTTGGAGACTTGAAGAAAGAGAACCAGCTTTGTAAATTTGATGACGGGAACAATTGAGCATCACTTCTGCTCTCTCATCCATGTTTTACCTTATAAATACAGCCGTAGAGAAAACCAACATCAGGGTGTTCACCAGATGCTGAGTGTAATTGGCATATCATCATATCATAAAAGTGATAATGGAGGCCAAGCGATCACAAATGAACAAGTAGTGACAAATAAATACTAAAGAGCAGAGGGCCCAAGACTGAGCCCTGGGGAACACCAGTGAAAACAGACCTGAAACCACCCATGGAAACAAACTGAGAACAGTCAGTATAATAAGATTTACACAACTTCAAAGCTGTCCCCGAAACACCAAAATCTTGTTCAAGGAAGGCAGATGAGTATAGATAATTAAACACAAGTGAGAGGCAAAACCACACAAGCATTTTCTGCCAAGAACGGACAATTAGAGATAAGTCGAAAATTATTAAAATCATCCAGGGCAAAATAGTTAGTAGTTTAAAGAGTAGATAATGACATGAGCAATGCAAATGTCATCCTCAGATATATAAACTGATATGCAAGTCACTTTTGGATTAAAAGCAAATTGTGTGTACTTGCGAACGGTGATGTGTTTTGTGCTATCTGGTGGCGGAAAATGAAAGAGTCCATGAAAGCAGAGGAATAAAATAATTTTAAAAAGGTAATTTTGAGTTTACAGTATATCTCACCAAGCCTGCATTTATTTGATCAAAAATACAGTAAAAAGTGTAATATTGTGAAATATAATTACAATTTCAAACTGTTTTCTATGTAAATATATTGTAAAATGTCATTGATGCAAAGCTGACTATCAGCATCATTACTCTTGTCTTTAGTGTCACATGATCCTTCGGAAATCACTCTAATATGATGATTTGCTGCTCAAGAAAGGATTATCAATGTTGAAAAAAGATATGCAGCTTAATATTTTTGTGGAAACTGCTAAAAAAAAAATGTAAAAAGTTAAAAAGATCAGCATTAATAGGAAATAGAAATCTTAAGTAGCATTACATGTATTTTATTGTAAATGTATTTATTGTTAAAGCATCCTTGCTGAACTAAAGTATTCATTTCTTTTAAAAGGAAAAACAATCTTACTGAGGCCAACAATTTGAATGGTTAAATACTTAATTATTAACTAGACTGCCCAGCCCTAGTAAAAACTATCCATTTAAATCGTTTTTGTTGTAATAAGGTGGAACAGTTTTGATAACGTTGAGACACATTGTGAATTACTGCTCGGTTTCCAGGCCTGTCAGAGCCTCAGACTCTTTCTATCATCCACCAGACCATAATAACCAAGAGCCGTCTTCAGCACCGGAGTATTGACTGAGCTCTGACAGCCTTTTACTTACGAGCCTCGAGGACACAGTGAATCCAAACGCCTTTAGACTATACATCAAGTGTCAGCCACAAGCTGTTAAATCACTGGATGCTTTCAAATTGCAGAAATACCAGTTTTGACGCGTTTCATCTGGCCCTGTTTATTGATTTTATCATTTAGGTCACAAACAGAATAAGCTCTTGTGAAATTCAGTCTCCTGCAAAAGGCACCCGATACTTGTAACTAAATTTAAATATTAAAGAAATTAAAAGCTTAAATCAACATGAAATATAACAATTTACGCTCTTAATGCATGAACGATCTGTACATGTTATTTCAAATATAAAAATGTCTTCACGGTAATAAAAAGGAAAATAAATGTATTAATTTTGCTAAATTCTTCAATTATATCATGAATTCAGCCATATTTATTGTGCATCAGCCACTGATATATCTATAGTCTGATTTTTGATCAATTTAAAGCATTGGCATTTCAGATATAGCATGAAAAGGCTGATATAACAAACCGATTGTTTATTAATTAACTGCGTGAAGGCACTAAGTTGTATGTCTGTTGCCTACAATGTTTTTTTCTAGTTAAAATAGAGTGCCGAAGTGATGACGTCACTTTGTAAGACAACTCGGAAGCTAGCGGCATATGTGTTCCCTCGATCGAAAAGCTATGCATTTTCCCCATAGACTTTTGGAAAATAGCAAAAAATAAGATCACAAAGAGTTCAACAAAGAGTTGTGACCCTTACACGTTTTGTCTATAAAGATAATCTTTACAAGTTAATCAAGTGTCAGCCACAAGCTGTTAAATCACTGGATGCTTTCAAATTGCAGAAATACCAGTTGACACGTTTCATCTGGCCCTGTTTATTGATTTTATCATTTAGGTCACAAACAGAATAAGCTCTTGTGAAATTCAGTCTCCTGCAAAAGGCACCCGAAATTTAAATATTAAAGAAAGCTTAAATCAACATGAAATATATCAATTTACGCTCTTAATGCATGAATAATCTGTACATGTTATTTCAAATATAAAAATGTCTGTCATTTTCCCACAAATAATAACTTCACGATAATAAAAAGGAAAATAAATGCATTAATTTTGCTAAATTCTTCAATTATATCATGAATTCAGCCGTATTTATGGTGTATCAGCCACTGATATATCTATAGTCTGATTTTTGATCAATTTAAAGCATTGGCATTTCAGATTTAGCATGAAAAGGCCAATATAACAAACTGATTGTTTATTGATTAACTGCATGAAGGCACTAATAAGTTGCATGTCTGTTGCCTACAATGTTTTTTTTCTAGTTAAAATAATAGAGTGCCGAAGTGATGACGTCACTTTGTAGGACAACTCGGAAGTTAGCGGCGCATGGGTTCCCTCGATCGAAAAGCAATGCATTTTCCCCATAGACTTTTGGAAAATAGCAAAAAATAAGATCTGTGTTCAACAAAGAGTTGTGACCCTTACACGTTTTGTCTATAAAGATAATATTTACAAGTTAATCCAAAATGTATACATTTTGAAGCCTATATAAAAACCACAAGCAGGTTATAACTGTGTGTTCTATGTCACAGATCAAAACATGAAAATATTTAGAGGCTTTGTTCACCACAGACCTTATTTCAGGCGATTTAGCAAAAACCCATTCAAAAATCCCATAGACTTTAAAGCGAGGGAACCGAGAGTGCTAAAATGCTAACTCACTTCCGCGTTTTGGCCTACAAAGTGACGTGATAACTTCGGCACTCTATTAAACACTTGCCAAAAAAAATACAAAATAAATCAGCATATATAGTTTGACAGCAAAAATACCAATAAGCTTGTAAACCTCAATGCATGCGTTTTTGAACTTCGCTAAATCTATTAGCTTTGCTAATCTTTATCTAGCAATCAATTTTAACAATAAAAGTTCAAATAAGCAAGCTTGTTTGTTAAAAATCGATATCCTAAATCAGTGCATCCCTAGTCATTATTCAGCTGACAAGTGACAAACTCAATTCAACAATAAAGCATCTCTAGAGAAGCCAGCAAGAGTTCACTCACGCCATGATGCCGGACAGATGGAAGACCTCCGCGGACAGGTAAGCCATGTAGCTGTAGAGGAAGACAAACAGGGGCTCGATGACACGGGTGTGTGAGGTGAAGCGTGACGTGAAGGCCGCCAGGATGCCGTAGATGGCGCCCACCACGATACCACCCAACGACACCACCAGGAAACACACCACACCCAGGAACACGTCGCTGACCGTGATCGTACCCACACTGGAGTACTCCTCAAACAGATGATACAGCACCTACAGAGAAGAGCAACAACAGGAAGTGTGCATCAGAAATGAACACAATCCAGGGCATCAGAAGTAGAGCAGTGGAGTAGAGCTGCCCTCGATGTTAATGTTAAAAATGTTAAAAACATTTTAATAAATTATTGGTGATATTTTCGGTGTTTTCGGCCGCAGTAACTGATGCTCCTTTATACAGATTACATCATCTGAGAATATTTATTTTCCATTTAAATTGGTTAATTTAAAAGTAGAGATTTCAAGCTATATATATATATATATACTGTATATATATATATATATATATATATATATATATTGAGATTAGGTTCAATGAGACCTGAATGGGAGAAAGCTTTAATTATTTTTACAAAAGCACAACATTTTGTTGTTATAGTGAATTTACAGAAATAAAAGTAGTTCTCAATTAAAGTTTGCATTTCTCTTATCTGTAGGATCAAAAATTACGGCGTATTTTAAGTTAAATGCATGTGATCGTGCAGGACGGCACCTGTGTATATTAAATGTATTGCTCAGTGTTAATTTTAATTTAGCTAAAATAACAATTTTTATCTATTCATAACTATTTATTGATCTTACTGTAAAGTGGTGCCATTTAGTTAGTAAGATTAGTTAGGTCAATTAGTTTAGTACTTTTGCCGCGAGTGTACAGGCAACATAAGAATATCTGTAATCATCCAC
>NC_142780.1:33960200-34052700 GCF_988280905.1 Pimephales promelas
CGAACACAGACAGACACAGATACACCCAGATAGACACACACAGACAGAAACCCAGACAGATACAGTCAGACACACACAGACAGACACACACAATCTTGTTTTGTGCTGATAAGTTCAGTGTACCCACCACAGTGACGGCATCATTAAGTAAAGACTCCCCGAACACCAGGATGTGGAGCAGCTCATTAATGTGGATCTCCTCAAACACAGCCAGCACGGCTACAGGGTCTACGGCTGAGATGATGGTCCCGAACAGCAGACACGACAGGAGGTCCACACGCTCCAGCTCAGCGCCCTCCAGCCGGCACACGCCGTACAGCAGCCCACCCACGAAAAACGCATTCCAGAGGGTCCCCACCACCGCAAACATGAGAATGGTGCCCAGGTTCTCCGTGAAGGGTCGTATGGGCAGGAAATATCCCGCATCGAGGATGATGGGAGGCAGCAGGTAGAGGAAGAATATATTGGATTCCAGCGTCGGAGGAATCTCGCCGACCACCTTCATAAGACCACCGACCAGCAGACCCACCACGATCAGCAGACAGCTCTCCGGGACGATAGAGGACAAACGAGGGATCAGGTGGAACCCTAAAAGAGGAAGGATGGATGAACACAGAAGCTAATTAAAACAAGATGTATTTTTACTGAAACCAAACGGAATATTTTAATTTAGCCGAAAACTAAAATAAATGAAGTTTGTTTAATAATAAATTAATGTAATTTAATCAACGCTAAAATAAAAACAAAGTCGTTTAAATTGCACATAGGGCAGTTTTATATAAACTTTTTAATGATATTTAATAATGTGCAAATATAAACATTTAAATGGTTGCTGTAATAAAAACATGAAAGATTTATCGAACATTTATAAATTAAAGATGGGTTAAGTAGAAATATAATGAATATGTAATTTAGTGCATTTATTTATTAAAATGCTCCTCTCTGAAGTTAGTTTTTCTAGCTAACTAAAGAGTAGGGCTGGGTATTGAGACAAATTTCATAATTCGATTCGATTTCGATTCACAAGCTTGCAATTCGATTCGATTTCGATTCGATTCAATATCGATTATTTTGGATATCAGTTACAATAAATGGCAATTTTTCTCAAGGGAATCAAATCTCTTAAATGCTGTAAACTATGGTCTATATTATATATAGTCTAGTTGTAGCCTACTGGGCTTCATTAGCCTAAATATGAAGGTAATAATGAACTGTTTTGTAGCAATACAAACACTTAAAGTATTATTTTATATATTTATTTATATATTTATTTTTATAATAAGAAGATTATATGAAATATAAACATTTAAATGGTGGCTGTTATAAAAAAACTTGCCAGATTTATTCAAATATGCATTAAATATTGAAGAACACTAACGAGTGTGGACTAACGAGTTTATGTGGGTTTTCTGAGGTAAATATGACGATACATGACATTGATTACAAGCTGTTTAACTGACGTCTTTCCACGGTTGAAACACAGATTGAGCGAATCAATGTGACATGATAGGGATTTCGATAAGTCTTTTAACACACTTTCAGATGCTCATTCATGTTTATTTGGCGCTGTGACTGGTATTATTAAGCCGGAAGAGAGATCAGCGCTGCTGCTTCTCCAGAGCGATCTCACGCCACAGCGCCAAAACGCTATTTATGTTTTTGAATTCCTAAAAAAAAATGGACGTAATTTGAAAATTGAGACTTTGTTTCATATCAATAGTAACAAAGGACAAAGATTATTGCGATTTGTTGGATGCGCGCAGCCGCGATACACTGTCTCATTCATACAAATGAAACAGGATGACTAATCGATTCTTGAGATTTAAGAATCGATATCGGTTTGTAAAAATGAGAATCGATTATTATCGAGAAATCGATATTTAATACCCAACCCTACTAAAGAGTAATGAAATTTCTGTGCATCATTATTATCATATAATGCAATATAATATAATGTAATATAATATAATATAATATATAGTTGATTCAAATTTTTATTCATTTTAAAATTTTGAAATTTGAAATTCAAATTTTGTATTTAATGTATACAGTTTAGAAACACGATTTTGTTAACTGAACTGGTGGAAGTTACACACAAACACATTATGTTCTGATTAATTTCGCAGGTAAAATCTGATTTAATTTCGCAGGTTATAGTCTGACTGATCTATGAACATTAATTAGCATTCGGATATGAATTCCCCCTCTCCTCATCTCAATTAGATTTTATGACAGTCAAGTTTGTTATGATTTTTAATAGCCTATTCATGGCTGTAAGGGAAATCCCTTTATGTTCAGTGTGAAGCCGCTCTGTTGCACTGCAGTGTGAAAACGGTGATCCTGCAGTTGCTTTGCTGACGTGTGAAACAGCTGTGAACTCAGAGTTTCAGAACAATGTCAAAAGCGTCATGAAAAGGTCACAAAGAACATAATGCCAGTCACACTATACTCTTGAGAGCCGAAAACACTCAAATGATTGACTTCTAGTCTTTCATCTTTGGTTTGTCGTAAGCTTTAGTTTTAACTGTGAGGTTTTTCTTAACTTGAGGGGGTTTGTTGTATCTGGCTTCAGATATTTCGAGTGCATTGTAATTGTGACGCACCGCTTTGACAGCTGAATGTTTTCAGGAGGCAAACACAGGGCTTAACTCATGGAAAGTAACAAAGCATACCAGTGAGAACAAGATTGACGAGGAAATAGATAAAGGACACATACACATCCTCGCTGAGAAATCTCGTGACTGATAAACACAGTTCAATCAATCTGACCGGTCTAACCCCGGCTGGTTTTACTGGTTAAAATGACTAAAAATGCAACAACAAAAAAGCAACTTTCATCTTATGCAATGTTATATGTCAAGTATGTTACTGCTTTGTATTGTCGTACACCAGTAATGTTTTTTTTTTTCTTTTTGCGTTTATATATGCTTCTTAAATCTTCTAATTTAACTAAGGCCTAATTCTGGCTAAATCTAAGCCCTGTCTGTGAAACGGGGCCTAAATCTGTCTATGGTGGAACAGTAATGAATTAGAGGTTTATTTAAAGACTGACGACTGACGTCATCTTCATTTCAACTGAAGTCATTACAATTGTCTACGTTACCCCCTACGCAGCTGTGTGTGACACGTCAGCAGATAAAAGACCCCAGAGACGAGCTGAATTAAAACATCCTCAAGCCTGAAAGGAGGAGTAATGGAAGAGAGAGGTCATTATAGGAAGATCCATTTCTCCAGCTCAAACCTTGTTTAGTTGATTAACAAGATCCAGAAGCTAATGGAGGAAACGAGTCTGCTTCTCCAATGACAATCATTCAAAAGCAGCCTGATACTTTGACGCAATGAGGCAAGGATCATATTATCAAATTAAAAGTGGTTCAAACCCAATGTTCTGTTACATTTTGTGTAATATAATATTAATACAAAATATATTAAAATACAAATAATAAAATAAATTATTTAGATATATGGATTATCAACAAAAAGATAATACATTAATTAATTTTAGTTTCATTGGATTATCAAAAAATAAGAAATAAAAACTAAACACAAAAACACTACATTTCACTAATTTAAATAAATAATTAACATAAATAAATAGAAACTAAACTATCAAAAATTATAAACAAACAAATAAATTAAATAACTTGCTTGGATTTATCAAATTATCAAAATTAAAATATCATTTAAAAAAAAAAATCACTAGTTTTGTTTCACTTGATCATAAGGCTGGGAAAAAATAGATTTGATTAAAAAATCAAGTTGGTAGGTCAAGTCGATTCATAAAAAAAAAAAAAAAAAAAAAAACAATTAGATTTTTTAGATTTTTTTCCTCCCCATTATAAATAATTTGGAAGTTTAACAATCTTTGTTGCACACTCCACAGTGACTTCAGTTAGAGAAAGAGTTTGCCTTTGCAATTTTGTTTATGTTGATGCACTTTAATTAAATACAATAAATATATATTTTTAAAATATATTTACAGTTCGCAGTTATTTTGTTTTAAATGGATAATCGAAAATCGGGTTTTAAAAAAATTTAATAAATAAAACGCAGAAAAAAAGAAAAGAAAAAAAAAAAAAAAATCACCCAGCTGGATCATCATTAATTCAGCTTCGTTTTACTGGATCATCAAGACTAAAACATTCAAACAAACAAATTAATTAAAAAAAATCCCATATTGTGACACTGTTACCGTGATAAAACCGTGAAAAAGAATTACTCGTCTGCTACTATGATATGGTTGTGCTCATCCCTAGATCAGTTTCGCATAAAAAGACTCAAAATAGACGAGCCAGAATCCCTCAGCTATTACGAGGTCATTTAACCTTCACGCTGGCACCGGGGCCCCGTTGTGCGGCCCCTCAAACACCCAATAATGAGCCCCCGGGAGACTGAATTATTCAGAGCCCATCGCCTGATGCCAGCATGCCACGCGTCTTCTTGAGGCTGATGCTGGCACGTGTCGAGAGACGACAAAACAGCGTGAGGCCTGATAGGGTAAACATGTTACCACACACACTGAACACATCCAATTAAAACAGGTCTTTCACACATAACAAATGTCAACATCTCATCGCTACAAAAATGAAGCCTGCATTCAAGCTGTGATCTGAATAACTCATTGACTTTACATGTTCCTACTTTTTTGCACATCGTTCTAGTTAATTGCTGAAGAGACAAAAAAACGATAAAAAGATGGACGCTAATTAAAAGGGACGACAATAGTGTATTCTTTCCATGTGGTGCACTTACAATGTTAGTTAGACCAGCCTTTCTCAAAGTGGGTGCCAAAAAATTACGTAGGCTAAAAAAAATGTGGAAAAAAAAACCCCGGAAAAAAAGACAGCTGACATTACATATATAAATATATTTGAATTTATATTCTTCTTTATATGAACATATTAATAAAATTGTAAATTCATTTTAGATAAACATATAAAATTAATCATAAAAAAATCCGTCTCACAAGACCGAAGCAAGACACACACAACTTGACGCAAGTGACGCAATCCATAGCAACGCGTTATAGCAACACCTCAGACTGACAGAAACGTAAAAATAAACGTGAATTTAGGCCACTTTAGTTACAGCATTATGGATCGTTTTTTGAAAAGAAAATCCCCACAAGAGCCGGGGATTTTTATTTTATTTTATCTGCATCCTGCACTTCATTTGAGTTCTCCTGGTCTGGATTTGTTATTGGGTTCTTGTATTGGGCGGTCCACCTCTTACGGTTTTATGGCATTTGTGTCTCTGATTAATTATTTTGTGAATTACTTTGCAAACCTGTGTTTTTAAAGGTGCTATAAAGTTTTTATTATTATTGTTATTTACAGTTCATATTATGCTCTGTTCATTACTGTTCTGTCTAACTAAACAAGACATTTGCATTTAAATTTGGGTTATGCAGTGTTTTTAAATTATATTTTACACTGGGGTGCCTTGAGATTTTATGCACTTTTGAAAGGTGCCCTGACTGAAAAAAGTTTGAGAAAGGCTGAGTTAGACTACTAAACTACTAAACTATGAGTGATTCATCGGGTCAAATAGATAATGTTGCTGTTTTTATAACTGTTAATACATTATTGTCTTGTTAACTTGCCCTAAATTCAACACAAGAGACATTTTCTTCACGCACTTTTTTCCACCCCCTTTTGATTAACAGGATATAATCAGCCCTGATCATCGGCTGTTTTAAAGTCAACAATTTTATCCCTTGAAACTCATCTTTGATCACTAAAATGACATATTTAAACGTTTTTTCCTTGAAAAAAGAATCTTCATGCTTTAAAATAGCTTGAACGTAACTCTACACCCTTGCCTCATTTAGTATACGAGGTTCTATGAATATGCAAATTAGCCCCACCTCCACACACAGCAGCTCAGAGAACAATCTCTTCAGCACATGAAACGGTCACTTAATTAAGAAAATGTTTAATTTGTAATGAATTATCACATGGAATGACAGTGAAGCTCGACATAAACACTCTCCAATCATTATTATTAAACATTGCCTGCAATTCTTTATCAAAATGCCTAAGAAGAACTTTAAGATCTGCATTCTGCACTGAGGATCTCTGATAGCAGACGTTTCCGTTCGTCCACCCAAACTGCAGACAAACGGCTCTTGTGTGAATCTGACGGCATGCATGACAAGACGCGAGATGAACCGCACTGCTAAATCACAGCAACTGTTCGAAGGACAACGACAGAACAAGTGTGTGTGTTCTTGGCTCAAATTCACACTACATAGCTGAACATTACACTTAAAGGGATACTTCACCTCTGGAAAGATGAATGTTTATTTAAAATGGGTCATTTATGTAGAAGAAATTGTACTTTGGAGCTTTCTAGACTGAGAAAAGCCAGAAAATGTATTTTTGCCTTATGTGGATGAAAGACAACAACTCCCAGAATGCACTTGCTTCACTGCCCTAGGAGGCCACGCCTACCGGTAACAGAGCGCAGTGGTTAAACATCAAGTCTAGGCTACTAGTGAGTCTCCGTGATGAGTCTGCCCGAAAATGTGTTTCGAGATCGCCCAACATGTCCGTGATTTGGCTTTTGCGTTCTACAGTCGCCATTCATTATGTTTACTGTGGCGAGCGGGACGAGTGAGGGCCGCGGGAGAACGGCGCGTGATTACTGATGAGCGACACCTGTGAGACGCACCGGTCTCGTATCTCTCACGGAGGAGCGGGAATTTTCTTAGCAATATAAAACGCACATCAACCGATCACTTGTTTAGCGTTCATGTAAACACTACATTCAGATCCACCAATCGGAATGAATTCAGTTAGATTGAAACAAAAGCTGTGCATGTAAACAATGAATGGCGACTGCAGAAAGCAAAAGCTGAACCCCGGACATCGACGGCCGGACATGTCCGGGAAAAAGAGGATGGTAACCCCTACTACTCAGCTTTCTCCACAGAACAAGAGCATGCTAGCTTAGCTTCCAAAACAAGATGGCCGACACTATGTGTTCATTCTGTGAGTGAGATCGCCCTCTATGGGCGGGTTGAGGACATGCGGGACAGACTCGACTACTGACTGTAGTCTTTAGCCTCTGGACAAAACATCCTCAGATGACGCAAAAATAATTCCAGACAAAAAACACATAAATCTCTCATCTCAGGGGGATATGAGGGTGGAAAGCACGGTAATCCGAAAATACTACAGGTTTTCTACTAATACAAAGCTTAATGCTAAATCCTGAAGTATCCCTTTAAAGGGTTAGTTCACCAAAAAATGAAAATTAAGTCATTAATTACTCACCGCCATGCTGTTCCAACCCTGTAAGACCTTCGTTCATCTTCGGAACACAAATAAAGATATTTTTGATTGAATCTGAGAGCTGGATCAGTCCTATAGACTGCCTAAGGGACTGGCTCTTGACGGCCCATAAAGTCATTAAAGAAAAGGTTTAAATATTCCATGTGCCTACAGCGGCTCAATTATAAGTTTATCAAGCGACGAGACTACTTTTTGTGCGAAAAAAACATAAATAACGACTTTATTCCACTATTCCAGTACTTCCTTATGGGCGCATGCGCGAGAACTGAGACGAGGACGTTCTCTTTCGACTACTTCTTGTTACCGGCTGCTCACCGCTTAGGAGTTTTACCGCCCCCTACCGTATAAAATGATGATCCATATATAAGGCGCTCCGGATTATAAGGAACACTGTCGTTTTTTGAGAAGATTAAAGGCTTTTAAGTGCACCTTATAGTGCGGAAAATACGCAAATTGAAAAGCGTATGTACAGCGCGCATCTTCCTCTGCTCGTAAACAGAAAGTTTTGCGCTTCCAGCTATAGCAGCACATCATTTTATACGGTAGGGGGCGGTAAAACTCCTAAGCGGTGAGCAGCCGGTAACAAGAAGTAGACGAATGAGAACGTCCTCGTCTCAGTTCTCGCGCATGCGCCCATAAGGAAGTACTGGAATAGTGGAATAAAGTCGTTATTTATGTTTTTTTCGCACAAAAAGTATTCTCGTCGCTTGATAAACTTATAATTGAGCCGCTGTAGGCACATGGAATATTTAAACCTTTTCTTTAATGACTTTATGGGCCGTCAAGAGCCAGTCCCTTAGGCAGTCTATAGGACTGATCCAGCTCTCAGATTCAATCAAAAATATCTTTATTTGTGTTCCGAAGATGAACGAAGGTCTTACGGGGTTGGAACAGCATGGGGGTGAGTAATTAATGACTTAATTTTCATTTTTGGGTGAACTAACCCTTTAAGGAGCCAAATCTCTCATACCCAAATACATTAAGTGATGCGTACCGTATTTTCCAGAAAATAAGTCGCACGAGTCAAAAAATGGATTGTTGAGAAAAAAATAAGTTGCATCAGTATAGAATTCAGAACGGCCAATCTGTTTCGTGTTGTGGCCGCATTACCACCTCAGGTGTACATTATTTTCTAATAATTCAATGGACCGGGGTTATTTATTCCTTACGTAAAGGATGTGAAAGTGTTCAAAATAAGCAGCATTTGCATTCTTGTGCTTGTGTAGAATTTTAGACTCAAATGCACAATTTGAATGATCATCTACTGTACAAGGTGTTATAATGTTACAGTGCACTGCATATTTAAATGTGTGATTTTATAAGGATTTTTATGCCACTTACAAAGGCCTTTAGGGAACACTAGACTGCAATAAATTGCCTGGCGTTAGAGAGAATGGTCCTGACAGCCCTTAATTACAAGCAGCAAAGTCATCACGACTGCCTCTGCAAGCCACTGGAGATGGACATGAGCAGAATGCTAAAGTACCCGTCAGGTGAGAGCCAACATGATGATCTATACCGTGGCGATAGAAAAGTGTCAGCTGGGAAGATTTGCTGTATCATGTTTCATGTATGACCACATATGTTTGCAGCTAGAAGTGGGCAGGATTACTTAACATGCTAAAAGGCATGGCTTTCAGATGCGTGTCATCTATGGGGTGTTGTTTGTTCAGACCTGTAGAACAGCATCAACAGGCTATTCTTCCCCAACAATCTGATCAGGTGGGTCGGGCAGTCTTGCTTTAGCCTGTGTGTGTGTGTGTGTGTGTGTGTGTGTGTTTGTTTTGGGGCATAGAAGGACAGATTTCAAGACATTTCAAAGAGCAATGAGGACCCTCTGGTATATGAGGACAGTTGGCTGTCCTCATAAAAATAAACCTTATAAAACCTTTTCTCAGCATGTTTTAATACCCAAAAAGTGGTTTTCTCAAAAGTCTTCATGTACCAAAAACCTGACATATTTTGTATAGTTGTGTGTCCGACACTGCCCCCTATCGGTTGTCGGGGTCCCTGCATGTTGGGACACACAAGCGCGGGAAATTATACACAACGCGGGACATTATACACAAGGCGGGAACTGCGCATGCTCACATTTGAAAACTCATTTTGATTGGCTGGATAGGAGAGAGCTACGTCAGTCATCAGCTGATTAATTTTCCCGGGAGTTCTGAGAAGCACGTCGTGGAGAGCAGGTAAGAAATTAATAACTAAACGTTTTAATAGGTTCCAATGACAAGTATTGTTACGGTTTTGGTGTTTAGCAGATGCTTTTTTTCCAAAGAGACATACAAATAAAGACAATATAAAGTTAAACTCAACAGTAAAACGGGTCCTTCCGCAAATTCAAGGCCTTCAACTTTGACACATTAAAAAATATAATAGCGTTACATTTGATCGATTTGTTAAAAAATATCCATGAAATGAAGGCAGCTTAAGAGTTACAAGAAATTGTATTGTGCCATCTTTTTTATTTTATGACTATTTATCTACCTCATGTGCTGATATTTTTGTCATGCCTTTACAGACGCATGCATTACTATATCCAATAGTTTTAAGTAGAACTATGTTATAGTTTTCACACATGAGCAGTATTTTAGTGCTTCTTTTCCCTGGGATTTGCAAATGTTTTTTTTTTTCAATCTTACATTTTCCATGAGGGTGATCACGTCAATTAATATATATATATATATATATATATATATATATATATATATATATATATATATATGAGAAATATATATAAGACATGCATACAAGAGAAGTATAAAAAAATAGGGCTTTGACAAAAATACATGTAGGGTTACAATAGAAAAACTTTGAAGATCATTACAAATATAATTGTTAATACTTTTTAAGAAATTAATGAAAGTAACAGGATTGACAGAGTAACTGAACATGGATGACAGGACATATTATTCAGTATACACTGGAAATATTTGTTTACATAATATTTTAAAGTTTTACATTTTTAAATTGCATTATATTATTTTTTGCACTCTTATAGTTGTATTAGTGAAGCACATTACATTTCTAAGAGATCTAAAGCCCTGTTTCACAGACATGGTTTACACCAGTGGTTCTCAACTCCTTATTTAATACACCTGATTCAGATCTTTAGCTCGAGCTGAGGATCTGAATCAGGTGTATTAAATAAGGGAGACATACACAATATGCAGAGCAGTGTGCTGCAAGGACTAGAGTTGAGAACCACTGGTTTACACTAAGCCAGGATTAAGCTGGTGTGCATTTTGAGACAAAACTATGACTCTGACATATTTTAAGATCTGTCAATGCAAGTTTTTTTGAGTTAAAACAGCTCAGTCATGCATGTTAGTCTGGGACTAGCTTGAGCCTTGTCTGTGAAACCGAGGGCTAATGTTTTAGGGCATTGAAATTAGATCCTTTTGTTCATCTGTCTGTCGGTGTCTATCTCCTCACAGAACTTAAAAGGTATTGATATACTGACAGCAGGGAAATTTTATGTGAATGTTATGAAAGCATAGCTCAATTGAAACTGTTTAAATATCCATGTAGTGAGATTAAAAGTAGTGTTGAGATGTGAGAAGATGTGGTGTTAACATTTTTGTTCTTAATTTCCTTAGCAAATTCAGTCATGCCACGGAGAACTACTCCCCTTCAGGATGCCACTAATCACATCCTTGCTGGAAGAGACAAGAGTTCAATGTTAGAAATTAAATATATTAATCCTGTTAAAGGTAAGTGACTTTGACACACTGTAGGCTAGCCTGAGGGGTTACACGTTACTGGTTCTTGAATTGATATTATAATTGTTTTCAGTTTATCACTATTAATTTTACAAACATTAATAAGGTTGTGTTTGCAGGTCGTGGTATCTTCACTTTAGCTGTTTTCAATCAAGGAGACTTTGTGGTGGAGTACAGAGGGGAGCTCATTGATGCAGCTGAAGCTGAACATAGACGTAAACTGTACCACAATGCATGTTCGACCTTCATGTTTGAGTTTAAATGGAAGAGGAAGACATGGTGGTAGGTTCAGAATGACTAATATGTTTAGATTTCTATTGTGAAGTCAGGATTTCTGAAGTTGGGCTTATGCGTTGCGACGTTCGTCTGTTATAGGACAACTGAATAAACGAACGGACACTGATTAGCTACTTGCTCTACGTTTATTTAAAATTAACAGCAAGACAACTTGATGTGAATGTGCTTTCCAATAAATGAATCACACACAGTAAACAAATCCTTAACACCAAAAAAACTTTGCAATTTAGACGCGCAAACTGCGTTGCGGTGAGACGTAGCTACATGCTCGGGCAGATTCGGTTAAAAGTCGGTCGTCTTAGGACACGGCGCCACGCGATGTTGGGGTCTTGCCGTTCTTGCGCACCGAACGTGCTATTTTTGCCGCGCGCACCTTCATGCTCGTGCGGACGCGTCGAGTATATACAAGGCTTTACTCTGTGTCAGCGGTCAACCGTGTTACTCTGATTGGTAAAGCGGCAGAGATTTCAGACCTCCGTTTATTAACCGGTCACACCCCATGTAGAACATTCATGTTTGAACATATAAACATTTGTCATTTTTGCTCAGTTTGCAGTGCTGTTGCATGTTTTGTCTCGAAACGCATATTTGACAGTGAGTTGACAGTAAATCTGCATCCTAACTCAAGCTAATACTACTATGTTAAATTAATGTTCATTAACAAAAACAGTAACATCTGTAAGATATATATATATATATATATATATATATATATATATATATATATATATATATGACCATATTTTTATTTGGTAAAATGTAATATTCTGACTGTTTGATTTTTATTAAAATTAACCATTGGTCATCCAGTATCATGCGCTTGGATCATGATAACCACAGATAAAGCCAGACATATCCTATAACTTAGCACCTCACTATCATGGCAAATTGTAACTTTATGGTTTCTATGGTATTTGTATGAAAAACAGTAGCCTAAATACATTATTAAATACTGTAATTATATTTTTATTAGTCATTTAATACATTTTCTACATTAATAATATAATACAATTCAGTATATACCTAATTTCATGGTGCAGTTAATATTACTAGGCTATCATTACAGTAAATCCATGAAAAATGGATTCAGTATCAATTTAGATTCTGACTGTACCGTTGCGCACAGTGTTTCTCCTGTTCGTCAGTGTTGTTTCATCTGCCTTTAAACTGATTTAAATCACTGAGACATTAGTGTTCTTCACTGAAGTCAAGCGCTTCTCACTGGATCTCGTGAGCGAGATGATGAGAGTAAATGCGTCTGCTCTGGTGAGCTCACGCTGCGCTGCTGCTCGGACTTTGAGCTGAGCGGATAAATGCTCCGTGTGGTGCGCGATTCAAGTAGCCTGACTACGTCAGACTTGTACTTCCGCTCAATTTCATTTCGCTTCTGTACATCGACATCTCTCAGTAGCGCCCCAGCGAGAAAGAAAACTTTTTAATTGTGCCATGCCAGACTCTGTCTATGAAGCAAAGCGAAGTCGCAGAGTTTGGTATTACCAGACTATGGTTCAAGTGAGTTTCTTTCTGCTTTTGGTGCATAAACTTTATCAAACTGTTGATATCGTTTTATCAAGAAAAAATGCATCGAACTATACTTTTAATACAACTGTATGTTGGCACAATTCAAAAGTGTTTCACTATAAACGTCTGTTTAGTACATGATGTTTGTATATTTTCAGTATTGACGGAGCTCTTGAGGACGGTTCTTTTGGGCGTTTAGCAAACGATGAATTCAAGGCACCGAATTGCAGAATGAAGTTGATCGAAGTAGAAGGGAAGCCACATCTCTGCCTTTTTGCTCTGAAGGAAATTACGGCAGGAACTGAAATCACTTATGACTATGGTGGGAAAGATTGGCCCTGGCGTAAAGAGGTGGGTCACTTGTCTTCTTTTTTTTCCCCTATGAATTGGTGTCATTGTTTAAAGCCTATATTTTGACATCTTGATAACAATGCAATCATCTGTCTTAAAAGCTAACGTGTGTTATGCTGAGTCAGTTTCATGATGCCACAGAGATTACACAACACCTATCGCTTATTAGTGTCATTTAGAACCAAAAAAAAAAAAAACAGAAATCACTGCTTTGTAGTATTCAATCCAGTTCTCAGTCAATCTTGTCAGGTTAATCTCAACTTTGCTTGACTCTCCCAGCTGATGCCACCAAGCTTATCTGTATATGTTGTCCTGTATGTTTTTAGATTCCCCCTACTGTTACAAGCATTTCTGTCCAAGAGTCTACTAAAGACAGTGTCCAAGACCAAATCATGTCATCCACAGTCTTTATTGAAGGTCAGTGACTTTTTGACTTAATGTTTTATCTAGTTGTCAATGGTGTACTGTAGATGAGTAAGAAACTTTTATGCCACATATTGCCATGTTAACGGAGATGGTTTTACAGTAGTTATGGTGGGCATATAAACTTATTGTGTCTATAAAGGATGTGAACCAGTGGTTGCTTCTAGAGTGACCCACAACCCCACACTCCCTGGTCTTGCTCATATTCTTTTCTGTATTCTGCAGAGACCAGAGAGAGACCAGAACTCCAGTCCTGCAATATGACATCAGGCTGTTCTGCTTCTGAGGTAAGGCTGAATACAGTGTCTGTTAAAGCAACATGTCCCATTGTTTTACAATGGCTAAGGAAATGTCACAACACAAAGCATCACCACACACACCTGGTATAGTTTTATTGAATGAGGGCACAGCAAAACGTAATTAATTATTCGGAAGTAACAGTTCTTCCGCAAAATATATTTTCTGTAGCTGAATTGTAGGCAAGTAATTCACAAATGCAGACAGCGTAACTTTGTTGAACTAACAAAGGAAAAATGCAGCCAGAGATGTGACGTTATGAGAATTTTCCAAAAGGATCCAATGTGATCCAGCCAATCATATTCAAGGGTCAGAACATTTTAAATTGTTACTCTGTCTTAGTCAGGTCAACTATACAATAACACAGTTGTGTAGGTGATGTCCAAGTTCACATGTGCATTTTCTGTTTAACTTGTTTAGACACAGCTTAGTGGTGCAAGCTTCTCTTCTGGCCAACACTCCGTTGCAGTGCTTGGTGACCACACCCATGACTTGGAACCCAATGTTTTCTCTACAGATTTAGTCAGAAGTGAGTCCCTCTTGAATAAGCAATGCCTGGGAAATACTGGGGTCCTGTAAAGCACTGTGCCTTCATGTCCTGTGTTCTCTTCAACAGACACTGAATTGAGAGCAGAGTGTCAGACATTCAGTCCCACACCAGACAGCCCTGAGCATGAGGTTAGTTTGAATTCAGCTGTTTATTGCGGGATGTCTGAATGTTTAGAATTAAGGGACATATTTCTGAATTCATTATCATACTGCAGATACAGTCTGAATATCTTTGTCTGTAAAGAAGGTCATTATTTAAAATTTTGTTTCCCTGTCTACATCATTTTGAGTGTCATAAACTTAAAGGTTTGATTAAGGGTTTGATTGAGGGTGTCCCTCTTAGGTGAAATGGACACTGTACCAGTTGATGCCTGTTCATCTTAGCATATTGCTGTTTGTTTTTTTTTAGGTGCACTGTGTCAGAGGTCAATGTGGCACTTCTGAGAAACCAGGGATTGGTGAAGTTGATGTCCAGCCCCAGGAGGGCTCGCCCCCTGTGTCATCAACAGACCCTGCCAGTGGTCAGTTATAGTTTTGAGTTAACTTCTGGGAATGCATGTCATGCCTGCTGAGGGTTTACAGGGTCGCCGTGATTTTGCCAAGTAATACATGGTCCTGGATCAACATATTTTGTTGATCCTGGATTAACATTCCTGTCCCAAATTTAGTCATTACCCAATCCCTACCCCTAAACCTAACCCTACCCATAATTTTTCCCTAAAATTATAGGGTAATGATAGGTGAAAAACACTGATGTTAAAGTACTTCACCCTGATTCTAAGCCTAAACTTGACATAAACTGTAAACTTGTTTTATGATATGAGGAAAGCCAAGCACTGAATCTTGCGTGTTCCCTTGTACAGAGACTGAACCGAGATCAGAGTGTCACGCATCCAGAGCTGCGCTGAATGACTCTGCTTGTGAGGTGAGTTTGAATTCACTTGTGTTTTGACATTGACCAGTGGTTAGAAGTAATGGGATGTTCCTTGGAACAGTTTTCAGTGTTTTAATAAACCTCTTACAGCTACAGTACGGTGGTTATGTCCTCTATTCAGGATGGATGGTCTTTTCAAATCACGGTGTCCCCCCAACACTGGATTTTTTCTGAGTGTGCCACACACTGGCAGTTCAATAGTGGAAGTCTTCGTTTCAGCATGGATGTCATTGATAGTCCAGAGGAAAGTGTCCTCACATACCTAGAGTTTGTGTGTGTTACAGCCTGTCCTCACATAACATGAATATTCCTGTAACACACACAGATGTAGAAACTACAGCATGTGCTTGTAAAGTGGCTAGTTAAGGAATAGGGTTTTCCCTATTTTATATACATTCTTAGTTGTGGCATCTATGTGTACCTATATGGTTCATGGACCATGGTCAGCTGTTTCTTGCGGCTTGATGGTAAAATTATTTTTTTTCAGTGACATGTCTCCCCTATACAAAATGGTTCCTAATTTTGTTAAATATTCTGTCTTTGCACATATGCAGTATTATCATCTGTGCCAGTTGATGCCTGTTCATCTTTGCATATTGCTGTTCTTGTTTTAGGTACACCATGTCAGAGGTCAATGTGGCACTTCTGAGAAAGAGGGGATTGGTGAAGTTGATGTCCAGCCCCAGGAGGGCTCGCCCCCTGTGTCATCAACAGACCCTGCCAGTGGTCAGTTATAGTTTTGAGTAAATGTTGTTGACTTCTGGGAATGAATGTCATGCCTGCTAAGGGTTTAAAGCATGAAAAACATCTGGCACTGTCAGGCTATTTTTAGATAATTATTTTATGGTTTGATGGACATTTTGAGTAGGACTTTGTCTATCAGGGATGTGAGTTGACTATGTTTTGCCTATATGTGGTTTTATGATATGAGGAAAGCCAAGCACTGAATCTTGCGTGTTCCCTTGTACAGAGACTGAACCGAGATCAGAGTGTCACGCATCCAGAGCTGCGCTGAATGACTCTGCTTGTGAGGTGAGTTTGAATTCACTTGTGTTTCGAAATTGACCAGTGGTTAGAAGTAATGGGATGTTCCTTGGAACAGTTTTCAGTGTTTTAATAAACCTCTTACAGCTACAGTACGGTGGTTATGTCCTCTATTCAGGATGGATGGTCTTTTCAAATCGCGGTGTCCCCCCAACACTGGATTTTTTCTGAGTGTGCCACACACTGGCAGTTCAATAGTGGAAGTCTTAAAGTTTGAGCATGGATGTCTTTGTCCTTGCATACCTAGAGTTTGTGTGTTACAGGAATATTCATGTTATGTGAGGACAGGTTGTAACACACACAAACTCTAGGTATGTAAGGACACTTTCCTTTGGACTATCAATGACATCCATGCTGAAACTAAGACTTCCACTATTGAACTGCCAGTGTGTGGCACACTCAGAAAAAATCCAGTGTTGGGGGGACACCGTGATTAGAAAAGACCATCCATCCTGAATAGAGGACATAATGGATGGGCAGCTTCTGTCCTGCAGAGTTTAGCACCAAGCCGAATTAAACACACCTGAAAAAGCTAGTCAATGTTTTCAGGATTACTAGAAAAGAGTTTGTCAGGGTTGGAGCTAAACTCTGTAGGACAGTGGCCCTCCAGGACAGACGTTGCCCATCTTTGATATAGTTACACATAGATGCCACAACTAAGAATGTATATAAAATAGGGAAAACAATATTCCTTAACTAGCCATTTTACAAGTACATGCTGTAGTTTCTACATCTGTGTGTGACACAAACTGTCCTCACATAACATGAATATTCCTGTGTCACACACAGATGTAGAAACTACAGCATGTACTTGTAAAATGGCTTTTATATACATTCTTAGTTGTGGCATCTATGTGTAACTATATCAAGGATGGGCAACGTCTGTCCTGGAGGGCCACTGTCCTGCAGAGTTTAGCTCCAACCCTGACAAACTCTTTTCTAGTAATCCTGAAAACATTGCCCTGCTGAAAAATCCAGCTAAAACCAGCCAAGGCTGGTTGGCTGGTTTGGGCTGGTCTCCCAGCCTGGTTAGTTGGTTTATCAGGCTGGTTTTAGAGGGGTTTTGAACACTTTTTCAGCTGGTCAGGCTGGTCTTAGCTGGTCAAGTTGGTAGCCAGGCTGGGAGACCAGCTTAACCAGCTAAGCCAGGCTGGGTGACCAACTAAAACCAGCTACTTCCAGATTAAACCAGCTAAGACCAGCCAACCAGCCTAGGCTGGTTTTAGCTGGATTTTTCAGCAGGGTGACTAGCTTTTTCAGGTGTGTTTAATTCGGCTTGGTGCTAAACTCTGCAGGACAGAAGCTGCCCATCCATTATGTCCTCTATTCAGGATGGATGGTCTTTTCTAATCACGGTGTCCCCCCAACACTGGATTTTTTCTGAGTGTGCCACACACTGGCAGTTCAATAGTGGAAGTCTTAGTTTCAGCATGGATGTCATTGATAGTCCAAAGGAAAGTGTCCTTACATACCTAGAGTTTGTGTGTGTTACACACGTACAAAGATTTTTACCTTTTTTTTCACATTTTTTTTTTTACTTTAGTTTCTTAGAATTGGCTTTACTTTTCTTGCTTTGCTTAATTAGATAGTCCAGGTTTAATCAACCTATTTTCTTGCAGTTTGAGGTTATGTAGTGCTGTGGCAGAAGTGGTAGAAGTAAATCTTTCTCTTTTGTGTGTGTGACGAGTGACACCCCAACAGTTAACCAACCTAAACATAAGTCATATGAATTGAATTTACTTCGCTATTATATCTCAAAAGTAATTTATTTCCCCCTTTTTTATCTCTCCTGATTTTATCTCTTGGTTGTGTGAAAGTAAAAAAAAACACACAAAAAAATTAATTCATGATATAATTTGTGTGTGTAAAGGTTTTATATTTATATTTGTTTTAAAAAAATGTTTTCACAGTGTACAGTCCATAAGCTGGTTTTTGAACTGGTGAGAATTGACAAATGCTGGATATGCCATTCACCTTTGACATCTATCAAATGGCACGGTGTAAGATGCAAACGTAAGTGTGTTATTCATCTTCTCCTAATTAATGCATTTCTCAGTACACCATAAGTTGTTTAATTTCATGTTATCGGTCAGTTCCAGACTCACACCTATAAAGCATGTTGATTGAATGTTTTATCAGTTCAAAAACCATTGCGGTGGAAAACACTGGAGTGGCAGATACTATGACGTACCAGGCAAGTGAGTTTGCAAGCTGAGGCACATAGCAAAGAACAGAGAGCATACCTGCAAACTTGTTGCCTTTTGGCTAAATTTACCATTTTGGCATTTCTAATCAGATCGCGCAGGGTTTCCCTAACCCCTGGAGACTTTCGTTTTTGGATGTTGAACAAGTTCTTAATTCCTTTGCTGTGATCATTTATATTATTAGGCTAACTGTCCTATTGCTCTTTGTTGATTAGACTTAGGCCTAAATTAGGCTACAACGTAAAATTCTCACAAATGTTTTCTTCTTTCATCCGGTTCGCTGCAGCTCAGCTAAACGCGTCTTTAATGGACTTTATTCATTAGTGTGAACGAAATACAATTACAACTTATAGATGAGTTGTTTGCAATGTTAACCCAATCGCACAATAAGCGAAACATCGCTGTTTGAATTTGATGTAGACAAAATTTAACGATCCCATATTTGCGACGATAACAATGCAAAAAAGGCAGTTCTTTGTTTGATGTGCTACGTGAACATAGGGCAATATTTGTGCTTCTTCGTCAGCATTTTTAAAGATTCGCTTGGCTGAGAAGCATAATGCACAAACATTTCATTATGTCTAATGAGTATCAACAAGCATATGCCCTCAAGTCCGTGGTGCACTCATGTCATTGCTAAAGTCTTTCTGTAATTATGCATATGCTCACAAACTTCAAATAGGATGTTAAACCCTTTGAGCAGAAACTATCAAACTTGCAAATTTCTTTTTGTCTGACCAATAAGCATTTCCAAGTGTTTTTTTTTTCTAACTTATATATATATTTTTTTACTTCGTGCCTTCCAATAAGTCACTGGGCCTTATTTACGCATCTGAGTTGATGATAGTTTCAGTGGGCTTTTCGAGTGGAATTAGAATTTAGTTTGGCTGATTGAGATGATAGATGAACTGTATATAAAAGCTCATAATGAACAAAAAAATTAGGGCTAATAAATCAGGACCTAATTCAATAGAGCCACCAAGCAATTGGCTATCCAAATGCTTGGAGGTGTCTCCGCACCTTTCCAATTACTTTCCTTGTTTTTATTCTCACTAGCCTTATTAATTAATGTAGGATGAACATTTCATAATTTCTGTTCCCCATTAGACTATTCTGCCAGAACTCTCTGGGCCAAGGATGCATTCTGAATCATAGCTTGTATGGCCTCACACCTTCCATGTTGCACATTTAAAAAAGAATGTGTTTTGTCAGGTCAGACTGTTAATGTGTCTGTTTTTACAATAACAGTGTTTTAAAATCAGAATCTCAAATCCCTTGATTGTTCGGACAATGCCATATATCATTTGTATGTTTAATTCTGTTTGGAAATCCCATCAGAATGCACCATTTGAACAGTCATTTTTCAAAAAATCTGCTTTTCATTCTGAACTCACTTTATGCTTAAGTTTTCAGTTTACTTTATGTGTATGTTTAGTGGTGTTGCTGAATTTATTGTGTGGGATCACTACATACATTTTTAACTTTGACTTTGAATGGGTAATGTAAATGCTCTGCCACTCCAGTGAATTCTGCCTTAATGGTCGAAACCTGTCTACTTTTTGTCTAAATGGAAAGTTTTAGCCATCACTCAAACTGTGCATTTGTACTGAACAGTTCATTTTGTTAGTATTTCTTGATCATTAGTGTGAAGCTGTTTGCATTTAATAAGAAAATTAGTATGTAATTGGTCAGCATGGGGAATTGACTAATTGTTGTCTAACGCTGCCTAATTTTGTCTGTGAAGAATGTTCTGGTGTGTGGCATAAAATCTGCCTCCAGAAATCCTCAGAAGACTGGGATATTTCAGATGTAAGTGTGCATTGAAGTATAATATGCTTAATATCAATAGGATGGCTCTTAGCAGTTTGTTTTTGACATCCATCCTTCCTATTTGTATTTCTGTTAAAGTATGCTGTTAACTAAATTTAATTTCATTAATTAATTTAATGTACTTTACAGGACGATGTCTCATCTGGTGACGAGTACATCCCAGCATCTGTATCGGATTCAGAAAGCTCAGGGACAGAGTTGAGTGTTGAGTTGCCTGGACCATCCAAAAAGTCCCATACCACTAATTTGCCTGATTTAGGTGTTACTTTCCCTGAACAAGACCAAACCATAGATATAGAGGACAACTCAAGGGATATCTGTAAGAATATCCTGATGGATCTAGAAACTACTGGTGATCTCCAAAGTGACCCAGAACCAGAAAGCTCAGAGTCATACCTGCAGAAAACAAAAGATGCGAGTAACGAAAAGGGTACTGTGGATGTTCTTGGCCAAAGTAAATCCCCAACCAAATCAGCGAAATTCATTAAAAGCCAAGTCAATTATTGTTTTGTATGTGAAAAACCTCAAACAAAATTTGCACGTCATCTCGAGAGGCATGTCAATGAAAATGCTGAAATCGCACAGGCGCTCCAGTTCCCCAAATCATCAAAGGACAGAAAGGTTCTTCTTGAGAAATTCCGAAACCTTGGCAACTTCAAGCATAACTCTACTGTTAAAACCACAGGGTCAGGCTGCCTTAAAGTGAAAAGGAGTTCCAAACAGAGCAGCAGCACTGAGACTTACGATTACTGCTTGTACTGTAAGGGTATGTTATCCAGAGCCGAACTTTCTCGGCACATGAAGAGATGTGCTCTAAGACCTGAGAATAATACTGAAGAGAGACCCGAGTTTAGAGAGAGAGCCTTTGGTATAGCATCTGCTCAGTCTACAATGTCCCAGCCAATTTCAAGTGAACTTTGGTCCGTGTTGGGCAAAATGCACAGGGATGACGTGTCCACTGCAATAAGGAATGATCATTATATCATGCAGTTTGCCCAGTCCCTCTTTAATAAGCATGGGAATGACAGATCAAAGCATGAGTATATAAGACAGAAAGTACGGGAACTTGGGAGATTACTTGTGACTTTGCGCCACACAACTAGAATCCATAACATGGAAGAAGCGATAAAACCATGCAACTTCTTTATTCTTACTAGTGCTGTCAAGAGAGTTTCAGGTTTTGATCATGAAAACAACACTTTCAAAGCCCCAAGTTTGGCCCTGAAAATTGGGCATTCTCTCAGAAAGATAAGTGACCTCATCATGTGTCGTGTCCTCATGGAAGAGGACCAAGAGGCGATCGATTCCATCAGGAGGTTTCATGCACTTCATGAAACAAAGTGGTCTGAATTAGTTTCCCATTCTGCCTTATCTAACCTGAGTGAGGCAAAATACAACAAGAGCAGCAGGCTTCCACTGGCCAAAGACGTTCAGAAGCTACAGTTATATCTTGGTCAGCAAGTGGAATTGGCTAAGGAGAAACTAGCCGAAGACCCAACAACAGGCACTTATGCAGCACTAGCAAAGGTGACCCTCTGTCAAGTCATTTTGTTTAATAGGAGGAGGGAAGGTGAAGTGGCACGGATGACTGTAAAAAATTTTGAAGGTCGTGACATGTCACAGCTAAACGATGACATAAGCACTGGGCTGACAGAAGTTGAGAAGAGACTTTGCAAACAATTCGCCAGAGTAGAATTGAGGGGGAAAAAAGGACGAAAGGTTGCTGTGATCCTGACCCCTGATATGACTGCTAACCTGTCACTCCTCGTTAGTAAGCGGAAAGAGTGTGGAGTAACAGAAAACAACAATTACCTGTTCGCTGTTCCTTGTAGTGATGGTCACTACAGAGGGCAGTTTGGTAAATATGCAGATGCTTGTGGAGCCGAAGACCCTCAAAACCTCAGATCAACGTACCTTCGCAAACAGATCGCCACAATAAGCCAAGTCATGAACTTAAAAGATAATGAACTGGACCAGCTGGCCGATTTTCTCGGCCATGACATTAGGGTGCATAGGGAGTACTATCGACTGCCCCAGTCTACAATTCAGCTGGCTAAGATCTCAAAGCTGCTTATGGCTATGGAGAAGGGAAGTGTGAAGGATATTCAAGGAAAATCTCTGGACGAAATTGGTGGTACGTATCATTTACATGTTGTTAAATCTACTTCGGTGTCTGTGTAATAAAATGTGTTAATTTTTACAATGTCATTTAATAGATGGCATAGACGACGATATGGATACAGGATCACAATTACTCCTTAATGTTTCCACATTGCAAGGTACTGTTAAATTGGGTTCCAAGGCTACTGAAATTGTTGCATTCCGTGTTGCGGATTCTGTAATTGTATTGCTGAAATATTTAAAATAGGCTTTTTTTATATATACACATTTAGATAACTGTCTACTGTTTAAAAAAATGAACTTTTTAAAATTAACCTTTTATTGCCTACCCTCCTTGCTGTGTAATTGATACCAACTTTTTTTTTTTTTTTTGTCTTTTTTTGTTTTTAGACAATGAAGAAATGTTGGCTTCTGGGACTTTTGAATCACCTCACCTCTCCGAGACTGCAGCTCAAGGTATAATCTGAATGAAGGACCCAAAGTTTGCCCAACAAATATCATGTCATCATTAGAGTTTATTAAAATGTTTTAGTCAGGAATTTTCCAGTAGTATGATGGTTATAAACTTGGCTAGTATTTTGATGTGTTCAGTAGTTTGCATGATCATTTTAAAACAACAGTGAAGACTTGGACTGTGTAAAATCTACATCATTTCCTAGTAAAATTATCACTCAGGTATTGTTGCACAGTTACGCTCTCCTGACTTTATCCGGTTCAACAACTTTGCCATGAGTATACTTATTATAATATAGAATTGGCTGTCTACAGTGCTACATGTATCCCCTCCATGCCCATGGTAGGCAGACACGCTTTTTAAGCCCATACATTTATACTGTGCAATATTTTTTTTTAGATGACCAGGGGAACGCTGCCTGTGTAACTTCCAGATCACCTCATCTCCCCGACTCAGTCACTCAAGGTATTGTATTAATGCGATGCCATGTCCATCACTAGGCACCACCTATGTGCAGTCAACACTTACATTGGTTGGCAGACAGGCTCTTTAAGCCCATACATTTATACTGTGCAATATTATTATTATTTTTTTTAGATGACCAGGGGAACGCTGCCTGTGTAACTTCCGGATCACCTCATCTCCCCGACTCAGTTACTCAAGGTATTGTATAAATGCGATGCCATGTCCATCACTAGGCACCACTAATGTGCAGTCAACACTTACATGGTTTGTTTAGACGTATAAGGTATTAAAAGAAGCTGGATGTATTGTTTTTAATAAGGAGTGTTTTAGCAGAACTAAAGTCAATTTATTATCACACACATTGTCTACACAAGTTCCAGCTTGTTTGTCAATTTTGAACAGCAACATCCCTACCTACAAGTACATCTTGATGGCTCTTTTATCTTTTGTTTTTATCTTCTAATATTTTTTTAATTGTTCAGGTTTCCATGTCAAATCTAGGCGGTGTGTGAAGAGACCATGGTCTGAGGAGGAGATACGAGCTGTGATGAAACATATGAGGCCTTTAATTGAAAACGGTGTCACTGCCACCAGTGAGCAGTGTCTGAAGTGCAAGGAAAAGGAACAACCTATCTTGGAGAAAAGATCCATTCAGAACATTCGAGATTTTGTTCGCAACAGGGGCTTGGCGTTTAAAAGACATTCAAATGCTAAGCGCTAAATGCACTTTTGGATCGCCTTAGCCTTTACCTTTCTAGTCATGTTTTGCAAGTTGCTGTTCTATGTTCAGAAATGTTTTAGGTCACTTAAAGGTTAGTTCACCATAAAAAGTATAATGATGTCATTTAATGACTCGCCCTCATGTCGTTCCAAGCACGTAAGTCCTCTGTTCATCTTCTGAACACAGTTTAAGATATTTTAGATTTAGTCCGAGAGTTTTCTGATCTTCCATTGAACATGTGTGTACGGTATACTGTCCTTGTCCAGAAAGGAAATAAAGACATCATCAAAGTAGTCCATGTGACATCAGTGGGGTAGTTACAATGTTTTGGAGCATCAAAAATACATTTGCTCCAAAAATAACGAAAACTACGACTTCATTCAGCATTGTATTGTCTTCCCAATCTGTTGTCAACTTCACAGTGACCCTGCTGATGACGTGTTGATCTGGTGCACCCGAGCGTTGTTTACTGTCTGGGGGAGACGCACACTGTATTCAAGCTATTCTACATTGTTTGTATTTTAGTATTGCTATATTTTTTTATTATTATTTTTTTTTTACAATGGTGCGCCAGTGTGCATGTCGCAGATCCTAATCGCCAAAAGCGCTCGGGTGCACCAGATCAATACGTCATAAGCAGGGTCACTGTGAAGTTGACAACAGACCGGGAAGACAATGCAATGCTGAATGAAGTCGTAGTTTTCGTTATTTTTGGACCAAAATGTATTTTCGATGCTTCAAAACATTGTAACTAACCCACTGATGTCACATGGACTCCTTTGATGTCTTTTTTTCCTTTCTGGACAAGAACAGTATACCATACACACATGTTCAATGGAGGAACAGAAAACTCTCAGACTAAATATAAAATATCTTAAACTGTGTTCAGAAGATGAACAGAGGTCTTACGGGCTTGGAACGACATCAGGGTGAGTCATTAATGACATTATTTTCATTTTCAGGTCAACCTCATCTTTTATTTTAATTTATTTCTTTTATTATTAAATGCATTTTAATTATTTTATTTATTAATCCTTTATTTTGCTTACAGGCAGTTTTGTTTTGTTTATTTTGCTATGTGGTTACCCTGGGCCTTTTAATGTCAGGATTCACTTATTTTATATGTAATTTTTTACAATGCTGTCCTTTTAAGGAATGGATTCTTGAGGTGACCAAATCAAATATATTTCAGTAAATCAACAAATGTTGTGTGTTAATGACCAACTTATATTATTTTCAACATTTTTAGCTTAAATGCAGATGAATTATGTTTAGTAGTCAAACATGGTAGATTTTTATCATGAACCTATCTACATACCTATAATATTGATACTCTAGCGCATCTAAAGTCAAGGTCAGCCGAGTCTAACACTATACTCTAGCACGTCTACACATTGACAGCGGCTATGTGTTAATCCTATACTCTAGCGTAGAGGTTTACTTCCAACCTGCTTCAGCACACCTGCCTTTGTATTTTCAAGCAAACCTGAAGAGCTTGATGAGCTCATTCAATTTATTTTTAGAAGGCATCTCACGGAAGCTGTAGGGTTGGCAGTTCGGTAATATATTCCATATTATTATAATGGTGTGCCTTAGTCACTTTGGTCTTATTATCCATGTGTCCTTTCAAAGCAGGTTATATTTGGTGTTTGTGTATGGTGACTTGGCTTTATACACCTTGCGTCCTTTCAAAGCAGGTTATATTTGGTGTATGTGTATGGTGACTTGGCCTTATACACCTTGCGTCCTTTCAAAGCAGGTTATATTTGGTGTTTGTGTATGGTAACTTGGCCTTATACACCTTCTGTCCTTTCAAAGCAGGTTATATTTTGTGTATGTGTATGGTGACTTGGCTTTATACACCTTGCGTCCTTTCAAAGCAGGTTATATTTGGTGTATGTGTATGGTGACTTGGCCTTATACACCTTGCGTCCTTTCAAAGCAGGTTATATTTGGTGTATGTGTATGGTCAAATCATTGACCCTGCACACCACAATGTCCTTATAGCCCGTGTTACAGAAAAGTCTTCACAAACCACCAGAAAGTCTGAAAAAGAGCCATTTTTTATATCTCAGTTGTCCAAAGAAAATCTTTTAATTTTAAGTCGTGTATAGGTTCGCAGATTTTTTTTATGATTTTTGATATATATTTTGTAGCTCTAGCACCACTGGAACCCGGTGTCCCCGTAGCCCTATACCCAGTCTGATTTGCCAAAAATTTCAAAAATTGTCCCTGTAGCCCAACAAACGGGTATGTGTGTGTGTGTGTGTGTGTGTGTGTGTGTGTGTGTGTGTGTGTGTGGTCTCTGCTGGAATCCTATATTTCTTTATAGTGGTTAATTGTTTGCATGACACTAAACCCACTAACCAAGGTAAAAACACTCAAGGTTTTGTGTTTAAGCAATTTAAAACACCAGCACTCAATACATAAATGATTAATGCATTAATGAGTGCATCTCATAAAAACTAGAATAAATGAAATAAATTGAAGTATAAAGAAAGTAAAGCCTATTTTATGTTATGTTATTTATTTATTATTATTATTTTTTTTTGCATTGTAAAATTTCCATGTGATTTAACTACTGGATTGTTTCAGAATATTTTACTTTATAAATGTTTTACTATCTATAGGGTTGGGTATCGAGAATCGAGTATCGATTGGAACCGGGACTAACTTTTCGTTTTTCCTGGAATCGTTCAAAAGTTCAAATTTCGATTCCTAGTTTCGATATTCACAGTCCGCCGAGCTGAAGAAGAAACCGCTGAACAACACCAACGAAGAAGCGTCTACCGGAAGTGTTGGTATAACCGCGCGAGTCGAACATGAGTAGCTTACGTCGGCGATCCAAAGTGTGGCTTCACTTTTCTAAAAATAACGAAATCTCGGCAAAATGCTAAATTTGTGACAAAAGGAATATTTGTGTATTTCCTTCAGAAAGGATTATTTCCTTCAGAAAGGCCGTTGGTTAGCAAGGTTAGCTAAACTTTTTTGACCCTGCCTCTTAAAAGAATCGGAATCGAGAATCGTCAGGAACCGGAATCGAAACAAGGAATCGGAATCAGAATCGTTCAAATTCAAACGATACCCAACCCTAACTATCTATCTATGCATGTGTGTATTTTGCATTATTCTAAATTTTTTACTTCAAGTCAATATTTTTTATTTAAATATGCCTAATAAAAAGGAATGTACAACAAATGCTATTTTCATTTGAAAATATTTTACAATTGCATTTTTTTTTTCTTTATCACAGCGGTGAATAAGGAGATTTTTTTGCATGCATTACTTTGTTAGCAGTGTAAAAAATTCAACCATGCATGTTAAACCACAGAAGAAAAACAAATAATTTTTAACAAAAATCTGAAAATGGCCTTCCTTCTCTAATGACGCGAGTTTGAAACCACCTCCAACCATCATTCTGCAGCTAGCTTTGCCAACGCATGCCTAGATCCAATCAATTTCCAGCGGGAATTCAAATGTGGCACAGCAAATTAAAATCCCTTGATTTCAGTGAAACTCAACTCTGACCCTCGAGATCCACTATCCTGAAGAGTGAGTTTCTTGAGTGAGAACTTCCTGATCCTGAAGACCTTGATCAGCTTGTTCAGACGGGTTGGATTACAACTTTTATGGTGCCATTCTCACCAACCAAAACGTTTTGATTACTTTTTCAATTGAAGAGTTCAAGACTCTATCTCAGCCATTCTCTGTCTTCAGCCTGGTTAGTGTGTATCGCTGCAGGAGATTTACCCAGAATGCTCTCAAGGGCACAGTGAAGTCTGCAGGCCGTTCTCGTCGCCTGGCAAACACATGGCTGCCTTTGGGGAATGTTATAATGGGAGCAGGCTGGCAGAAGACTAGGGACACCAAACCCCCAGGGATATACTGAGCATGTCAGATCCCTTCTACCTGCACAACGACGGGCTGGGACGATATCCACGCATTGTGAAATGGTAGAAATGTCCCAACATGTACACATATTGTTTTATCATTTACTTGCACAGAACTGCATGCATCTGCATTCCCAACGATCTAATTTAACTACCTATCTGTTTACATTGAAATGCAATGCAAGTCGCTTTGGATAAAAGCGTCGGCCAAATTCATAAATGTAAATGTAATTTGGAATCAAACATGCATATGTTTTGTTCATCGCATTGAGCCTTGGATGTTGGAGCAGTCAAAATTTCTGGCTTGGCAGATGGAACATGCTAAACAAACATCTGCCATGTAAATCAAAGGGGTAAACGGACAAGAAATGCAAATGAGAAGACTCTGTTGTGCGTTACGCTCCTCTGATTACAGGGTCAGGAAAGGTGCTTGTAACGGCTGCACCAATGAGTTATATTGATCCTGGTCACAAGTGAACAGCCTGTCAAGGGAAAAACAAGCATCATCCCAGGGAGGGACTGGGATTGGCTGCCAGGTGACTATCTGCATGTTATTAATCGCTGACGAAAACCTTTACCGAGAGAAACAAGCAGTGGAAAAATACTTAATCATTCAACCAAATGAAAATTAAAAAGGAGCATAAAAATAGTATACAAACGTTAGGTGTCTGTAATTTTTTAATGTTTTTGAAAAAAAAAAAAAAGTTTTTTATGCTCACCAAGGCTTTTTTTTCATTGATATTAAAATAACTGCTTTCTATGTGAATATATTGTAGTGTCATTTATTCATGTGTTCAAAGCTGTATTTTCAGCATCATTACTCTTCATGCACCTTTAGAAATCAGTCTAATATGATGATTTGCTGCTCAAGAAACATTTATTATTATTATCAATGTTGGAAACTTTTCTTTCAGGATTCACTGATGAACATAAAGTACAAAAGAACAGCATTAGAAATCTTTTGTCCATTATAAATGTCTTTACCGTCACTTTTGATCAATGAGTCATTGCTGAACCCAAACCATTGAAACCATTGCGAACTTTTATATATAAAATTTTACATTAAGAGAAAAGAATTGCTGTATTTGCAGACGCCCTAAGAAAGCAAAATGTGGAATGGCCAAATGAAATACATGGATCAAATAATGCAAAGGCATTTTGATCCAACATTGAACTGAATGATCAAGATTCGGCTTGCTGTGATAGTCAGTGTTAATGTTAAACAGTATTCCTGGTGATGATGACGAATTCGAAAGTGAAGCGATCATGCATTCAAAAGCGATTACCGTTATTGTTAATAACTGGTGTTGTTGCAATGGTATATACCAGTGGAAAAATGTCCTCACCGTGACATCTATTCTATAGTACTTACAATGTAGGTTACATTAGAGAAATTACCGTGACATAAGAGCTGTGTCAAAGGCAAAAATCGAACAAGGTTCAAATAATTGGTTGCCTTTAATGCTGATATGATCAAACACAGAATACCAATGAATGATTAATGATTAACAAGTCTCAGCCAAAGCCAAACATTACAGTTACTTTACAGTTGTTGAGGTCTGTTCACCACAAGACTAGTATTATGCGCTAACAAAGTAAATAGGTTCAATTTTGATTTCACAGGGACTTTAACACTGAACCTAAAGATAAACAATATATTTTACGACGGAGCTTGGAAGCGGACCAAAAACGATCTTTTCAGTGGTCTCTCTGTCCACACACTAGGGTTTGGGCGGCGGCGTTCAACTTCACACTTAATCAAATGAACTCAGGGTTCGTTTTAATCTGTTGTAATCCCACTGGTCAGACCGGATCTATATCCTCTGAGCCCTAATCAGTTGAGCAAACTAACGAGAGCTAACAGTGGGTAAAAGCGGTCTGGTGAAAAGACTAATCTAAGCAGACACTACACCACAGGCCAAACCAGTTTCACAGCCTGGTCACAGTTCAGATCACTTTAGTGGCAGCATGTAAGAATCGATGAAAGAATGCAAAACGGAAACAGAATTAAACAATGGACCAACTATCAGATAACCACGAGTGGCTGTAAACAATTCAACCAAATTTCAACAAAATGCCAAACAAATTCTGCAGAAATGGCTGCTTTTCCAGTTATTGTAGATGAAGAATTTAACATGGTCTCCTGAAAGACTGCCACTTTAATTGTTTATTTTGATAGGGACAACGCATCCAAACCCTGCTGAACAGAAGCTCACTTAAATTGTTCTGATTAATTAATCTAAACCCCACCTTTATCAGCCGTGCCAATGAGCCCCGAGCTTTAAATCGGTCCATTCTGTATTCACTGCTACTCGCCGTCTTCAAGTCGTGAGACCTGGCACTCACTCCTGAGCATTTATTAATAATGAAGTAACAGACTCTGAAACATTAATGTTAACCCTTGCAGAGGCGCCGGTGCATTCGGACGGATGGACTGTGATGTAAACACTAGAAATGACCAAAGCTACAGCCGTCAAGCAGAGGAGACCAAATACAGGCCGACTGATTGAGGAAGTCAAGAGAAAAACCAAAGGGTTTAGGCCAATCAAGTCTCAAAAAAAAAAATACATAAATAAATTTGCTCTAACACCTAATAAAAATGCATTTCTCTTAATCAAAAGGCATTAAAAACTGTGAATGTGTGTAAACAATTTGATATCTTTTTGTAAATCTGTACTACCCCTGGCAAAATGTGATGCAAGTCTTTGTTTATGTTTTATGTTATACCCGCAATATTGGAAACTGCACAATGTATTTTCTTTTATAATGGAGAGGAATGTTCTTGTAAACTAATTGTTGAAAAAAAAACCTAATAAAAATGTAGCCATGACAAATAAAAATCTTAAATTACTTGCATTTCTCAATTCTTCACATATATATTTGACTTTATAAGACTAACATTATACTATTTAATGTAGTGCATGAGTCTACAGGACTAATTTATGATTGACAGATGGGCCCACTATGAACTTTTGATGTTGAGCAGAACATATCTGGGAAGGATTCTTCTAAATAAATAAAGTTTAATTGGCTCTAACAGTCAGTGAAAATTTCACCTTAAATTGCATAATCAACAGTGAATAATGACTTAAATTTCATAAATTTCAGCAATGTAATATGCTTGAATCTTCTGACTAATTTATGATAGACAGATGTGTTCACTATGAATTGTTATACAGAAAAAATCTGAGATTCTTAAAATAAATAAAAAAATAAAAAAGATAAATTTGCACTTACATCCAGTGAAAATGTAGCCACTAAAAATCTTATGAGCGAAAAATTGTATAAATGTGTGTCTCATCCTCGCATAAACTTATATGACTACTTGAGTCTTCTGGATTAAATTATGATTGACATGATATGATTGATCATACATCCAAACCAATTCATTTAAATCAATGAAACATTTTTAATTATTATTTTTTTTTTGTAATTTTGTTTGTCTGTTCGGCTTCGAATCAAAAAAAAAAATCGTGATTGCAAATGTACCCAGAATCGTGCAGCTCAAGCTGCCCCACAAAGATGTCCCTAAAACAACAGTGAGGCTAAAGAGTAGGCCGCTTCGACTCCTGCTAGGTAAGTGGCATTCAGAAAGCTGAAACTGTCATGGCAAACAACCTCTCGCCCCCACACACACACACTTCTGAAACAGGAAGAAGCCTGAAACTCAGCATTTGCACATTACTGACCTCATCTTCCCTCTGCTGCATTTCCCCAAAACATCATCATTCTAAACCTTGGACAACAATCGGCACCTTATGCACAACTCGCTTCCCCACCCGTAAAAGATTATTTAATAAACCATATTTTACACCCTAATCAAGCAGAACCAGTGCACATGTGTACACTTGGGTCAGAGACAAAAAATTAAAAAGGTAATAGTGACTAACTTTTATCTCGCAATTCTGACTCTATAATGCGATAGTTTTAATATACATATCACAATTCTGATTTTAAAACGTGCAATTGCAACTTTATAGCACACAATTCTGATAAAAAAAAAGTAAATTAAGAGATTTTATTTATTTTTTGGTTTATTTTGGCTTCAATTGGTCTCATCTAATGGCAAGCATGTGAGAATCTCAGGTCACCACGAGTGCTCTGGTCTCAGACGGCACGCCAACAGACAGTCTAATGCATGTATACATAAATCACACATACAGACAAAAGCTGATGCTGCAAAACTGCCCAGGAACACACAGAGTAGTGTACCACTAGTCACTTTACATGCCAGGCTTCCTGTCCAAGTGGACAGTTGTTGTCAGGATAAACTGCAATCTGGACCAGACTTTATGCTGGCAGCAGGAGAGAAACACTGGTCTGATTACTGTACACACACAAAGTGGGATGTGTGTAGAGATTTCAGCAACTTGGTCACAGTGTGGAAAAGGTATATTTACACTAGTCAACGGAGTAGCGTGAGAACATGGAAGAAACTCCCCCTGGGCAGAGGGTAATTTAAAACACTAATTCAAAGACAGTAGACCTTAAAAGCGAGTCACGAACGCTCATCACAGAACACAGCAAGATGACCATTTGTGCTTATAAAACGTAAACTTTTTTATTTATTTTTGAAATGACTGATCGTTTAACTAGATAAGACCCTTATTCATCGTCTGGTGTCTTTTTAAAGCCCTTTGAAGCTGCACTGAAACTCTCATTTGAACCGTTTGGACCCCATTGAAGTCCATTATATGGAGAAAAATCCTGGAATGTTTTCATCAAAAACCTTAATTTCTTTTCGACTGACGAAAGAAAGACATGGACATCTTAGATGACATGTGGGTGAGTAAATTATCAGCAACAGTTTTTTTTGAAAGTGAACTACTCCTTTAATGATGTATTTTACTATATAGGACTTGAAAGTGGTAGTTGCGTAGACTGTCAATGGAGGGACAGAAATCTCTCAGATTACATCAAAAAGACATTAATTTGTCTTACGAAATTACAGGTTTGGAACGACATGAGTATGTGTAACTTAATTAATGACAGCATTTTCATTTCTGGGTGAACTATCCCTTTAAGGGGTCACCATAAGCCTATAGATCACTACAGAGGTCGTAGGTTATAAATAGACACATGCACAAATACTATGACACTGAATTTAAAAAAAAACATAAACATACTCACCCAATTTCATCAAGGAAGCCAGCAGCACCCATAATGAGATCTCAAAGGGCAGCCGAACGTGTTCATAATCAAAAGCCAGAACCGGGAAGGGCTTCTTGACGTAACTGGTGTGATTTCCCTCACCGCCGTGATTCGGGAGCCCGTGATCTCCCGTGTGGGACATCCCGTGACCGGTGCCCGTGTCTGGAGAGCTGGCGGCCCCTCCGACGGGCATTAAACTGCCCACCAGGAGCCCCAAGACAACGATGAACATCTTCATCTCCATGACAGTTGTGCGTTTCAGATGATGAGAGGAATCAAGCTTCTCCAGAGACACGAATAACACGATATTATCTGACCAGGTCTGTCGATGCTTTAACTAGCTCTATGGCGAAGTTCCTTTTTAACCTACTAGACAGTTCCTGGATCATTTTCTGACTTCGGACTGACTTAAATATCAAAAGCTTTTTAGTTTCCTACTTCCTGGACTCTTGGATAAAGCACTTAAAACACCCTTTCCAGGTGAAGAGAAAACCAGGAAATACAGACGTGTGTGTGTAGGCTATATACCAGCATATAAACTAGGAAACATTATATATCCTCAGATAAATAGAGAATATTCCCTCAAAGCATTACACTAGAAGGTAACGCTAGAAATGATGTTCGTCCTCCATCATCATCATCATCATCCCCCTCAGAAACACTGTGTGAAAAAGGACACTCAATGACAACTCCACAACACTCCTCATCGATACAGTCCAAAGGTTTCAGTCACGTTTTCTTCATGTTGCTCGTTTGCTCTTCTGATAACACATCAACCTGCTGTCCTGTCCCGGTCACGGACGACAAGAAAAGTATTTTAACTACGAATGACGTTTCTGTGTTCGTGGTATAGCGTCACGCGGGCATTTCAGCGCTCCTTAAAGAACTTATTCAGTGTCCTTTAGCGATCCAACTGATCATTTCTCTCACACACACCGACTCCTTTCCCATGTCTGCAGTGCGTGATGCAGGACAAATATACGTCCAGCAATAAAACACACCCTTTAGGCAGGTTTCGAAAAGTCAAAGGGAGGGGTCTCTTTCTTGGCCTGCAGCGGCATCCAGTGGAGAGGAGGGTCGTCGGGTTGCCAAGACACGTCGAATTGGGGAATCCTTAAAGGGACAGTTCACCAAAAAATATAAAGAAAATTACGTCACTCGTCCTCATGTGGTTCAAAACCCACAAGTCTATCGTTCATCTTCAAAACACAAATGAAGATCTTTTAAATGAAATCTAAGAGCTTTCAGTTCCTCCATTGACAGCTACTCAACTAGATGCTTTTAAAAAATTCATAAAGAGATTGTAAAACTAATCCAAATTAATTGAACAGATAAGTCCACATTTTTTAAAGAGACACGATCGCTTCATCTGATGATCAGATTGAATTTTGGTGTTTATTTACATCAACTCGCATATCAGTTCGCCGTGGCTGTCAATGGCCCCATTGGCCCCTGAAGAATGAAAGTCTTATGCAGGTTTTGAAATGTATTTTTTTATTTTTGAGTGAGATATCCCTTTAAAGGATATAGTTTGTCTAAAATAAAAGAAAAAATAAAGAAAAAATTCTGTATGCATTTTCTCACAACTTTTCAGACCCGTTGGACTTTCTTTCTTCGATGGGGCACAAAAATACCATTCACTCTTTATAGATAGCCTGAGACTGAACCTGTCGAGCTTTGAAATGATAAAAAAAGCACCATATTAGTCAATCATAGAGCACGACGTATGACTTCTGAAGTCATGTGATATCTTTATATGATTAATAAACAGAAATGTGCATTACAGGAAACCTTGCCTTCTGCTGTTGTTTTAAAATGAATGGCATTGATAACTGGCTAGATAGTAATAGTTGTGATTCCTTGCATGCATGTTATTTGAAACTGGAAAGAAATGAGGTGCTATTTAAGGTGCTATTTTGTCATTTCATTTCCCACTTTCATTAGTACAGTTACAACTTATGTTTAATGCAAGAATTTTTCAAACATGTAATCATGCATACTTTTCTATTATATTAGGTCTATTCAAGCAACCCCTAAAATGTAACTCAGTTTAAATGAGTTTAGGTAGCATGCTTACTTTGTTACCTGGCTGGTCAGACTCGTTTTTTCTTTATTTTATTATGCTAATACTTTAGTAAGGGCAAGACAAATCTATAGGTCTATATGTATAATGTGGAATTGGATTAGTATTGTCAAGCACACCTGGCAACCCTGCTTGCTGTGACAGGATGATTCAGTTAATTCAACAAACTCATGTTTTATTGTTCACTCCTAATCTATTGTTAGTCGTACAACATGCTGGTTTCCAAGAATCTGTGTGGTTCACTCCCTCGAATCTCCTGTTCGTAGTTTCACTGCACATAAAGCGGCTGTCCTTCATTTTCAGCTGATCCAAAAATCTGCAATGCAGCTCGGCATACAGCCAGGAAAGAGCATTTTGTGTCTAAATTACTGTTATTGAATCTAAGACATGTGACACAAGACGTAAGTGTTTTTAAACGAAACCACATGAACTAACAGTCATCAAAATAGCCAAATGAGGCCAACAGGTAGTTTCATAATCCTCTTATGACTTATGACCAAACTGTCTACAAGTGGAACTAAGTAAACAACTCGGATAACTATAATCATGAGGAAGGAGAAGTTTGAATGACTCACTGCATGGTGGACAAAAGATCTAATGTTATCATACATTTACCTAAATCATTGGCCATGTTTTTATTATAATTAGATACAATTGGTAACCCATTTGTTTATTCACCTAAATAGCATGTTGAAGAAAATCTGTTATTATAAGCTGACTGAATTTAAAATAAACATGCTCTGTGCTTCACTTACTGTATATTCCGAAACATTATATCCTCGCGTTCAGACAAAACCAGTCACGTCTTCCCTAATGTGATTTGTGTGTTGCCTGAAGATAGATGTAAAACACAACTGAATGAATGAACAATAGAGAATTAATATCTGCATATACTGAACGGGGAACAGGAACCTGAAGAGGAAAGATGCAAAAGGTCACAAACAAAAAGTAATTCTTACTAAAACAAGTACAGGTCATATTTCAAAATATAAATAAAAATATTTTTTTTAAAATAACTTTTAAAAATAATCTCATAAAAAGATTTTATTAATCAATTAGCATATATATATATATATATATATATATATATGAAGAGTTCAGATGCAAAAGCCTCTAAGTGCCATTTGAAATTTTCTTCTAGAATGATCATTTTTATCAAGCTTGTGTATTTAAGTTTAGTGATTTCACTTAAACGGCAATGATACTTACCTATTAATTGTTATTTAAGTGAAATTACTGAACTTAAATATACAAGTTTGATAAAAATCATCATTAAAGAAGAAAATTTCAAATGGCATTTAGAGGCTTTTGCATCTGAACTCTTCATATATGTATGTATATATATATATATATATATATATATATATATATGTGAACATTAAACACATTTTCTAACACACTACTTTAATGTGTTTGGATTAAAAATTGGTAAAACAAAAACAAAATGTACTCATTTTTAATTATATTTAATTATTAGAGTTGTATATGATATGTATGTATGTTTATATTAGTACTTTTTTAGTATTATTATTTATTTTTTTATTAAAGTAGTTAATCATGTAAATTTTATTGTGTATAAAAGCCCTTCCAGGGACAGGAGTTGAAAATTAGCAATAAACTTTATATGCAACACTTCAGTGACATGCTCGGTCTTGACACTATGTTTGTTTGCATTGTCCCTGTCAAAAAAAAAAAAAAAAAATTAAACAAAATGTTTATTTTAATCTTAAATATCTTACTATTAAAGTTTTTACTTACTTTTTTGTCTATTGGAATGAAATGACCACATGATTCACTCAATGTGCAATTATTCCGAAACATTTATTTTCCATCAATGTGTTTTTAAATGTCATAATTGCATGTAAATTTGATCTCGTGTATAACGCAGGCAAAAATATCCGACCTCGTATTCAATACAGCCAGCAGATCTGTGGAGCTTGACTTTAACATCAGAGGTTTCTCTGTATCGTGCAATTGTCTGTTTTCTGTTGTGGGCGCTTGAGCTTTTCGTGTGCTAAAATAGTTTCACTGTGATTTCAAGCTGCATCAAACACAGAAAATGAATAGACACAAGCTGGAGTGGTCAGAGGAAAAACATAGCAGATTTTATTGAGCACAAGTCTTAAATGCATGCCGGGTTTATTCTTGTGACTTGTTTGTGGCATTGAACTCAAAGACCAAAAGGTCTTGCATTGCAATCCATGTCAAAGGAATTACAAAACAATCCTAGCCTCACATTACAGGAAAACTGGAACAAAGTTAACGACTTTGAGGCAGGGTTATTTTTGCTACAAAATAAACCCTGAATATATATATATATATATATATATATATATATATATACATACACTCACCTACTAACCAAACTAATACTGTGACCCCCTTTCGCCTTCAGAACTGCCTTAAAGGGTTAGTTCACCCAAAAATGAAAATTAAGTCATTAATTACTCACCCCCATGCTGTACCAACCCCGTAAGACCTTCGTTCGTCTTCGGAACACAAATGAAGATATTTTTGATTAAATTTGAGAGCTGTATAACTACCACATTGGCTCCTAAGGGACTGCCTCTTGACGGCCCAAAAAGTCAATGAAGAAAATGTTTAAATATCCCAAGTGACTACCGTGGCTCAACTATATGTTTATCAAGCGACGCGAATACTTTTTGTGCGAAAAAACAAACAAAAATAACGAGTTTATTCGACTATTTCTTTTCTTCCTTGTAGGCCAGAACGAGACTTCCTTATAGATTTCCATGACGCATGCGCGAGATTTGCGATCTGCTCACACCAGCTTCACTCAAGTGGTCCTCGATGCAGAGCCAAATGGGAGGAGCTGGAGCTCTAGCTCCTCCCCTCGCTGGAGCTCCAGTTCCTCCCCTCGCTGGAGCTCCAGCTTCACCGCGCACGCGCAGGTTAACTTCCGAGCACTCGGCATGATTTCAAAAGCAACATATTTCAGCGCCAGCTTGATTTTTATTGAACACACACACAAAAAAAAAAATACTCTGTTAGTTAGCAAGAGTTGGCTCTGCATCGAGCACCATCTCATTTTATGTGGCGTGAGAGTCACACACCACCCGAAATCCGATCGTTCAGACTGAGACATATGTCCCGGTATAGGATTTTAAACCACATATGGATGTAGCTTGCCTTGAAACGGATTTCATGTGCTTTTCTGGGCTGACAATCTGAACGTATGTCGGGATAAGAAATAGAAGGAAGAATTGCAGTATGGGCTAGCTCTCTTAATTTTTTTTATTTTTGTAGTTCTTTAAAGCACTTAGTCAGTGGCAGTTATAAAATGTGCTGTATAAATAAAATCAACTTGAACTTGAATCTTATCTACCAGTGGGAGTACTATGTAAAAAAAAATTGGTTGAGTTCTGTGAAGAGAAATGTTATGTGTTATATGAAGTGTGTACTTCAATGTAGGCTACTTCTTATTATAGGCTACCATTAAAATGTGAAGCGGATGCATAATCTCAGCACATTTGTTATCTTGTTTTTCCTCTAGACTAGTGTGGGAAGTCACACAGCTGGTTTTAGAGTACTGGACTGCTTGTTTCCATTTCATTAAAATAGCTTAATGCATAGCCTATAACATGAAGGTTGAGTCTATCCAATACAGTCAATTGTACACTTTAATTTACAATATATATATATATAAAAAATACAACTGGCCTATTGGAGTAGCTTATGCTTTTACATTAACGTAAAAAAGGGCAGATTAGGTAACCTGGTCTTATTTTTTATTTAATGAATTAATCAGATGATTTATTTACACAATCTTTTTTTTAGATTAATTTACAACAAATAACTCGCGTTACTGCGGTGGACAAAATAAACGTGCACACATTGCCTTTGTCTAGTAATTTACATAATCATATAGCAGACGCTTTTGTCCAAAGCGGCTTTAAAAGTGAGGAAAACAACGAAACTGTTCATCGTAATTAAGAGAAAAGAATACATAGATACAAAGTTTTCAACAGTTTTTAGAAACACGCACAGATAGTGTGAGCAATGTTCTAAGTGTTTACGCGTTTGTCACAGAAACGATAAATCATTGTATAATTTATCATAATCATGACAAATCTTAGAGTAAAATATAATATTATGTTTGCCAGCACCTTGCGCATCAAAACAAACTTGTCCTTTCATCACGGGTGAAACTCGCACTAACATTAACAGGCTTGATAGCGCGTTATGTTCTGTCCACTAGTTCCAGCGAGGGTGAGCTAGAGCTCTAGCTCTTCCCATTGGAAGCTGCAGCGAAGCCCCGCCCACTAAATTTAGCGAGGTGGAGCTGGAGCTCCAGAAAAGGGGGAGCTTGAGCTCTAGCTCCTCCCATTTGGCTCTGCATCGAGCACCATCTCGCTTCACTACTTCAGATCGCAATTCTCGCGCATGCGTCGTGGAAATCTATAAGGAAGTCTCGTTCTGGCCTACAAGGAAATAAAGAAATAGTCGAATAAACTTGTTATTTTTGTTTGTTTTTTCGCACAAAAAGTATTCGCGTCGCTTGATAAACATATAGTTGAGCCACGGTAGTCACTTGGGATATTTAAACATTTTCTTCATTGACTTTCTGGGCCGTCAAGAGGCAGTCCCTAGGAGCCAATGGGTAGTTATACAGCTCTCAAATTTAATCAAAAATATCTTCATTTGTGTTCCGAAGATGAACGAAGGTCTTACGGGGTTGGTACAGCATGGGGGTGAGTAATTAATGACTTAATTTTCATTTTTGGGTGAACTAACCCTTTAATTCTACGTGGCATTGATTCAACAAGGTGCTGAAAGCATTCTTCATTCTTTAGAAATGTTGGCCCATATTGATCGGATAGCATCTTGCAGTTGATGGAGATTTGTGGGATGCACATCCAGGGCACGAAGCTCCCGTTCCACCACAGATCACTTCCGGGGCTTTCCAGTGCTATAAGCGCAGACCGAAGCGCCCGCGCCCTCAGAGTACTTGGACGTGACTGTGATTACAAGAGGTAAAAACGATATAAATACTGTTCGTTTTCTCACACAAAGCGCTCGTTTCGTGTCTTAGGCCATCATTTACAAGTCATTAAATCATGTTTAATTTGGACTTCTCTGTGCATTCTCTTTGAGGTGGTGACCATAGACCTCCATGATATGACTGACAGACAAGAACGGTTTGACCTAAAAGTATCAAAATTGAAAATACTGCGGAAACAAAGACACCTACACCCTTGAGGTAAGCTAAAACATATCAAAAATTAATTTCAAAGTGAACTATATCCCTTTAAGCCCTCATGTTTGCCATGTGTCTTTGTCAAGCTTTACTCCACTGTATCACAGTTTGGTAAGCTTTACATCCACGTTTATGTTTTGCTTATTTGAGTTCATGCCAGATTCAAAGCTTGGTGACTGTCGAGAACAGCGCCATCTGGTGCTTATTTAAAATAACGCAGCCAGAAGCAACCACAACACACTCCATAGTTTCAATGTCACGTTTCTGTTTGATTTGTCCATTAAATACATTTCTTTACCCATTAAAGCAGTGTTTCTCAAACTTTTTCTGCCATGCAGCCATTCCCCACCTGTCCCCATGCAATCTCCACAACAAAATGCTAATAAACTAGGCTTTAAGTTAAAATGTATTTTATTAACATGGCATTTTAACAACATAAACATGACAGTAGAAAAAAAAATCATAAAAAGAAAAAAAAGAAAAAACAAAATGACTACATTTTAAAAGTTAAAGTGGCAGTTAAAAATGAAAGTAAAAAAAAAAAAACAGAAAATATAATTTAACATATTAACACAAACTCCACTGTAAAAAAAAAAAAAGCAAAATGTACTGGTAATTTTCTGCCAGGACATTATCCTATAATTGTAAGGCAATTTATGTTAACCTTAAACACAACACAATGCAATGCATGATTCAAAATACAGGTACAACACCTGTTTTAAAAATGATATTTCCTTCATATTTAAACATCACATCACGCCCTATTTTTGCAGACTTTTTAAAGTGTATACATGAATGTTTGTAGAGCAGAGTAATATAAAAGGAAGGTTAAAATCATAAACATGCAAAGAAATAAGTGAGACTCACATCTTCATCTAGTCCTTCCATTATTATAAAATTAATATTATTATTACAAAATGTTTTTAGATTACACTCAGATTATAAAAACGAAATATAAAAATATGTTTATACATACTTTGCATTTGTTCGAAACATGTATTTGGAAGAACATGAAATAGTTGAGCACTAAAGCCACAGTGGCATTTTTGTAATATTGTTCTAGGATCAGGACCCTCGGGCGAGATGTGTGTGTGTCTTTAAAAGGTGAGCGACAGGAAATTAAGAAATGTCAGTGAGACACTTCTAAAGAGGATATGAGATTTGTGAAATGTTTTGCATGTATCATAGGGGGATTGTAACTCATTTCCGAATATATAGTGCAATATTTATTTGCTTTTGATCTTTTTTTGCTTTTGCACTTGTGGTTAAAAAGAGTGCTTTAACAAATTTGTCTTACTGGGAACAAATACTGACTGACTTGCAAGAAGTATTTCGATTCTGAAAACAGACAAGTGACCATTTAAACTAAAACACTCACCTGTAAGATTAAAACAGCAGTGTGTGTAAAACCTTTTCCTTTTGATTGAGGTCACAGTGATCTCGCAGTAAACTATGCAGAAACAAGAAGAACATCTTAAAGCATGCAAAAAACCAAAGGCATCAAGTGTGTTCAACTCTGCAAGCCTCTATCAGCTTCTTAAAATACTTACTTATTTTATCCAGGACCAAAGTGTTTTGATGACATCATGGACAAATATGACAATGTCTCTGATAATAACAGGCAACATGATTATACCCATGCTGTAATGTCTGAATAAACATAACTCATAACTGCATATGAGCATTGAGGCAATATTTGATGCTATTTATGCAATTGCTAACTCCCACCATGACTGGATGTTTTCATTTACAGTAATACTGTAGCTTTCTTAAGTTTGCAGAAACAGCATGCAACATGCAATGATAAATGTTTTGAATACTTGTCACATGACCGCATCATATTGCATGTTAAATTAGCAAGTAAAGTCTGAATCTCATCTAAATGTTATTTAACTTTATTTTGTGTTCAGATAGATAGATAGATAGATAGATAGATAGATAGATAGATAGATAGATAGATAGATAGATAGATAGATAGATAGATAGATAGATAGATAGATAGATAGATAGATAGATAGATAGATAGATAGATAGATAGATAGATAGATAGATAGATAGAGCTAACTGTTGTTTGTATGTTTTACCAGCAGAGGGCGCTGTCTATCTTCAGGAGTTCGTCAACTTTTGGAAAGCGGTCGGGAAGCTCAGGCTAATTCAACTTGATAACTCAAATCAGCCAAACTGAAGCACTTCACTTTCTCTGACTGCTCTACAACCACATTTGCTCTAAATCACATTATATTCTACAATATAGGAGTTTTACACTCCTGAAGCAGCATTAACGTTCATGTTGAGTAGCCAAAGAGAAAGACAGCAGACCGAAACAATCGTCTTTTGGCTAATAGCCTAATAGTTCACAGAAAGTGTTTCTTTGTTCCAGGCAGTCGGACCTCAGGGTGACACATAATCCTCACCCTATTATGATGAGGTGCCCGAAACACATCTGGTTCTTCAGGAAAGAGGCAGACAATCCTTTGAAGTCTGAAGAACATGAAGTGCAACAGTCCCCGTAGTGTTCAACTGAACACCAGCTTTAGAAAACGGTCATGAGGGGCTTATACGTTTATGACAATGGGAAGACAAAAATAGATAGGCTAATAATGACAGATAATGACAAAAAAAATCATACACATCAAATAAGCATATTAGAATGATTTATGTGTGCTTCAGAAACATTTCATATTGTTATAAAATATGGAATACATATATAGGGGCCTACTGCTTCACGTTTTTGTGGTCAAATTATTTCCGTTCAGGAACCTTTGATGATTTATTTCAAATAGAAATCTTTTGGAACATTATACATGTTTTTACCGTCACTTTAGATCAATAAAGTGTTTTAATATAGAATTAGGTGTGTGTTCGAACATTTTACAACAGCTCTGAATCAGCAGGAACTATTTGTTTTATAATGTTGAAACATATTTGTTTGCTTTTAATAAAAATAAATATTCACTTGCAGTTTTGCAGATGTCCACTAGAGGCCTTTCCGTTAAAGTCCGCCGATTAATCATCTTTGGGTAATTTTTAAAGGAAAAGTTCACCCATAAATGAAAAATATTTTCAATTTACTCGTCATTCGTGTCATACCAAACCTGCATGCTTTTATTTTTTATAACAAAAAATAAGAAAAACAAAGATGTTCTAAATACCAGCAACAACAATATGAGTCCAGCACTATATTCCAAGTCTCTGATGCACATGATCTTCATAACTGTTTATGTATTGCTATCAGCACACTGAACACTAGTTAACACGCTTCTTTCATGTCTGGTCTACGCGGTGTGTGAACCGTTGTACTAACACACACCTCCACATGCTGGAGCTCTGAGTCACTGCTGAGGTGCACACATCTATAATTCACAGGGGCAAAAGTGGCTCCTCCATATATTATTAAAAGAAATAACCTCTCATTTAAAGCAGCAGAAAGGAAAGCGTGTAAAACAGAAGGACGCTGTGCTAAGGCACTGTCAGCGATCTAAAAAGGAAAGTGCAAACACAGCATGAGAACAGCTCATATGGGAACTTATTGGTGCTCTTTCATTGTCCGGAACAACGATAACAATTAACTTGCCAGCATATAAGCGGACAGTAAGACTTTCGCCGCCACAAAATAACTGGGTTATTTTTAAAACAGCTAAATTAGACACTATAGGGCGCTGTTCCAAAACCTATAGTGAGCTGCCTTGCTTTGTGATACCCTAATAAGCATTTACATTATATTCTTTTTTAGAAAATGATGGAGACATGTATAGTCACAGTTTGTTTAGATGAAGATGAAGATGAAGATGAAAAAAGCTCAAACCTACACACAAAAAGTTCGAGAAGGCACCGGTGTCTGTACACAAACAATACCAGACAACAACTGAATGAAAGGAGGAACTAAATATACAGGTGGTGATGACACAAACAGCTGTAGTGATTAATGAGTGTCCATGACAACTAACGACTGAAAGGAAACTGGGAACAATGGAAACATAGAGGACAGGCGACTGACAAATGCAAACTAAAAGTCCATGAAAACTAAATTAAACACACACACACACACACACATAGGCTATATATAGTTATAAATAGTTATATTTTGTTATGTATTTTTTCTTCAAAAAGACAATTAATTAAATATATATATATTAATAGTTTTGCATCAAAAAAAAAGAAAACTTCAACTTTAAACTAATATTTATATATCAATTTACATTGATTATATTAATTATAAAGAACATTAAATGCTAAACTGTAAAGCTTAATTGCTATCATTTTTCCAGACAATGAATGGGAACATAATTATTTTAAAGGATAAAGGATTTTAATTATTTTAAAAGGATAAAATATGGGTAAAATATGGACATACCCAAATGTTGGGTTAAAAATGTAATTTCAAATTTTAACCCAACTTCAACTGTAAAAATTTTTTTGTTGTTGCATTTTTAACCCAACATTTGGGTTTGTCCATATTTGACCCAAAATTGGGTTGAAACAACCCAGCATTTTTTTAGAGTGTATATATATATATATATATATATATATATATATATATAATTAATTATTTATAATTATATAATATATATATATATATATATATATAATTATTACTTTTATTTATTTATTGTTTATTTATATTATAATTCTTATTCTTTTTTTTTCATAAGCTTATCCCGATGCATTATGTGACTGTCATACAGCAGATTTTAGTATTTGGTCAACAGAAAGGCAGCATAAGATGCCTACCACTTGGAACTGCTTTCTGATATCTTGAAACTCTACATAGGCAGCTCGGTGTGTTTTTGGAGCCGGGCCTGAAGCCGTTTAGTCCTGCTGAACATCACAACAAGAGTTCTTGTCTTTGCAGCCAATCAGTCGCGAGCACGGACGCTTTCCATCAAACCACTGCTGAGTTCCACCCGTGAGAGTGGCACCACGAAGGCCAGAGATCCCAAACGCCCGTCACCGACTCACCCACATGAGAGACGAGCTATAAACGCTGCTCTTCATCACAACATCACCACAATCTAAACTGAGGCATCCTCTAAACTTAGCAAAATAAAGAGGCGGGTTTCTATTTCTGGAGGACAGTTTCAGAATGTGTGCTGAAGGGTGAGGCTGGGATTTATAGACGTGTTTTATATAGTTGAACATGGACAAGGATTACTGAGAGCTTTTTAAGAGATATGAGACCGTGACGGGCCGACCGTTTCTCACCAAGGCCAAAAGGTCTGCAGACACGTTACCTGTGAGTTCAGCGAACAGTCTGCGGTTTATGGGTAACCTAAATACTAATAAAACACAGTAAAGTCCTGTCTCTGCGCTTTACACACTCACATGAGCCGAGGGCTAATGCTGTGCGAGTAACTTTACCAGTGCATTCATTAAATGTGATTAATTCATGTGCAATGACGTGAACCGAGGATGAACATCTGGTAAATGACTGCTCAATTTAAAGGACGATGGTTTGTCTTAACCATTTATTACATATTTTTTAATTATTTTATTGTTTATGGCGATTATTTGGGGGATTTTAAGTGATTGTAAAGTATTTGTATAAATTGAGTCTCACGAAACCTGTCAAGAACCTGCAAAAGTCACATTTCACCCCCAAAATCATAATGATGCAATGCAAATATCATATTGCAAAAAGCTTAAATGCTTCTTAAAATTTCCTATAAGCAAAATAAAATACATTTTTATTTCCTTTTGATTTATGTTTAAAATGTGATTTATATGTGCCTAAATATATATATATTAGAGCTGTCAAACGATTAATCGCGATTAATCACATCCAAAATAAAAGTTTGTGTTCACATAGTATATGTGGGTGTACTGTACTATAATTATTTTGTATATATATAAAAACATACAAAAGCATGTATATTTAAGAAAAAAATATTATTTATATATAAAATATTTATATATAATATAAATTATACTATAAAATATTTAATAATAATTATAATAAATAAATAAATATATTTAATATTTATACTGTATTATACTGTTTATATATGATATATATTAATAACATTATAGAGTATTTTTGTTTACTTTTTAATGAACCTACATTCACTTTTTAATGAACCTACATGTTCGATTACACCATCAGAATATGAGTAATATATATATATATATATATATATATATATATGATTTAAAATATGAAGGAAGAACAAAGGTCTAAATTTGTATTTATCTGACAAAATTATTTGGCAAAAAAGGCTTTATTTTACTATATGCAAAAAATAAATAAATAATTCATAGAAAAACAAAAAGCTCACAGGAAAAATCATTGACTACAACTTTGATCAGTTATAAACGTTTTGTTGGTTGTCTCTTATTTTTGCATGTGTTCATCATTTCTTTGTATGACAGCCTGCAGGACAAAAAAGATGTCGGCACAATTTGCCATGTTTCATTGTGTTATCATCACAAATAAAACCATTGACTCCAAACACAACTAGCTACGTAATATCCTCACAAAAATAAGTTTAAGTTTAAAGATGTGGATTTTCCAAGGCCAGACATCACTTGTCTTTTCAACATATTCCCCGAACACTTCCTCCATCTGCCATTGGTTGAACATGTCCAAGTCCAGCCCCAAACTCACACCATTGGTCAAACAAACAAAGCAACGGCTGAAATTATCACACAGTCACAATTAGCAGATGAACCAACCAATGGCTTATTGTCTCTTTGAAAAACAATGGCACACTTCAGCTTTATTCCTGTTTACTGAAAAACAGTGATGCTGATCGGGACTGATGTGTTCCAGTGTGCACGGCTTCACATCAGCAGGGGAGAGTGCACGTGTGTGGCACGTGCAGCAGGACGAATGGATATGGGAAAAGACATGGCTTGCGGGAGCGGGCAACACTGCGTCAGACAAACATGCCATTTAAATATTGCATTAGAAGCACAAAGCCTTCCTCAGCCCATCTTTCAGCACAAATCACTGCAGGGTTAATGTCCATCTGAATACATTTAGAACACCTCTGAAGCATTAAACACACTTCTGACGCATTAAACACACTTCTGATGCGGTTGCTCTGGGTCACGTGAGATTACCGACTGCCTCCAGTTCAGAATCACAATAAGTACAACACTGATCAAATCCTGTTCCCTTTCTTTGTCTTGTTTTCAACCTTCATTTAGTGCTTTTTGCAGTTTCAAAGCACACTGTAAATTTTACAGTAATTTACTGGCAGCTGGATGCCAGTAAGTTACTGTAAAAGTGTTTACAGTATCAGAACTGTAATTTCATTTACAGTAATACAATATATTTACAGTGTGAGTACTGTTTTTTTCATTTACAGTACAAGTACCATATTTTAATTTACAGTAATAATACTGTATGCTGTATTCATGAGTACAACTACTCTATTTCTATTTACAGTATTAAAATTGATTTCCTATTACATAATTGTTTTTTTTTACAATTTACAGTAGAACATAATTACAGTAATAATTAATAACATTAGTAACACATATTTTCCCATAATCCTTGGCTAATTACAGTATTATACTGTTGGCGCATTTAACAGTATTATACTGTACACATTACAGTAAAATACTGTTCAAATTACAAAAAATCCGTTACAGTGCATGCTTTACAGAGATAAACGCAACAGAGATCGTTTTGGCTGTACAGCAGTTCTGGAAGAAATTCATTGTCCAGCTAAAGTTTTTAATTGATTCATTTTGCAGTAAAAAAAATATTGGTAAGACTGTAGCGAATGATTAACGAGTTATAAGTAATAGCACTCAGTTGAATGTGGTAGTTCATATTTGCTAAGCAATAACTATTTTTTGAACACCTCCCAGCTATAGGTTCATAATTAACATGAATAATGAGTCTATCTATCTATCTATCTATCTATCTATCTATCTATCTATCTATCTATCCATCCATCCATCCATCCATCCATCCATCCATCCATCCATCCATCCATCCATCCATCCATCCATCCATCCATCCATCCATCCATCCATCCATCCATCCATCCATCCATCCATCCATCCATCCATCCATCCATCCATCCATCCATCCATCCATCCATCCATCCATCCATCCATCCATCCATCCATCCATCCATCTATCTATCTATCTATCTATCTATCTATCTATCTATCTATCTATCGTCATGGAATTGTCAGTGATAGTGTCTATATTCCCAGAATCCAGCAATATCATTAAACTGATGATAGTTTTCTAAATGCTGGTACAAATGATCTCTCACCTTGCTTATACAGGGAAAAGACAAGTCACTGGTGCACTCCTCTCTAGCTGAACATCAGCTGTTTCTCCTGTGGTTTACCACAAGCTCTTCTTCAGGCCAACATCTCTGTTCTGACACGATAAGGAGCCGCTGGAGAGAAGACATCAGTGGATCAGACCTGGACGCTCTCCAAACCACAGGCCTGATCTGGACTCTGGAGACCCGCAGCGAGGGATGCCAAGTTATTACAGCAAAGATGAGCATTATAGCAAAATGACTCTAAAAACAAAGATAATTATCTAATAATATTAGATCTATAATCTATATACACTCACTTAAAGGATTTTCATTTTTGCTTATGGTTTAACTGAATTATCCAAGGTCAACAGCAAGGACATTGCTCAATAAAGTGACTCATGTTTACACACACACTTACTTGTGATTTTTTCTCAATAGGGACGAGATATTTCAGTTAATAAATGGGAATCTTGCGTTATTATTTGTAAAAGTAACTGGTAAATTTAAAAGCAGTGTTGTAGTACTCGAGACTCGGACTCGGTCTCGGGACCATATTTTAATGGTCTTGGTCTTGTCATGGACTCGTGTCCATTTGGACTCGGAATTGACTCGTACTCGAACATTTTTTTTTTTAGGACTCGGAATTATTCCCGATTCCACTCGAGTTCAATTAAAAATATTTTTCATGATTATTAATGTATGTTAATAAAATATTTCTTTACATTTTTTGACACGCCCAGTGATTGGTGATTTCTAGTGCGCAACTGCGCATGACAAATTGCAATAAAATTACTTTTAACACCACCTACTATGTGGCCTTTTTACCCTAAACTGATCATATTTTTTAAACTCTAAGTAAATTCAGTAAAAAAAAAAAAAAAAAAGGATTTCTCCAAGTAAATAAAAGTGAATTAGGTAATCAACCCTCACTGGTCTCGGTCTCGACTCGGACTCGACCGTCTCTGGTCTCGGACTCGACTCTCTATGGACTCGGACTCGACTCTCTCTGGTCTCGGTCTCGACTCGGACTCGAGTGAGGTGGTCTCGACTACAACACTGTTTAAAAGTAATGCATTACTTTATTGGTTACTTGAAAAAGTACGTAACTCGAGTTCCTCAACACTGCTAATGGGTTAAAGCATGTCATTTCTATCAAGGGAAATCCAGTGATGACCAATGGTGGCACAATGAGTGAGAAAGCCAGAGATGGCCGGAGTTTGCTAAGGGCACATTTGGCAGAGGACGTTTCAGATTTGAGTCAAGCTCTGCTTTTAGAGCCACGGTCAGACCGAACACATATATGAGTAAGAACCGGTGTACTGAGACAGAAACAGAGACAACAGCTGCGCGTCTGAGAGGAAGACGCATTCTTCCGTCTGTCTGTCATCACAAAAGAGGAGTGGATCCACCTCAAATCTCCCCCTCATATTAAGATTCCAGACCCAAAACGTCTTATTCTCAGGTCCAATTCAACCGCTCACAATACACACATTGTCCTAGCCGGTTCTCCTAGACGTGCCAAATTACACGAGCTCAAAGAAGAAGATTAAAGGAACGTCTCTCTCACTGACTGCCATCAAATGATGTGAGAAGCCAAACCTGGCGAAATCATTTCTGAGACAAGTACAACTGCCCAGCGTCATGCTTTTGTGTGGTTATAAAACCAGGAGGAGGGAAAGCTGAACAGATCTGTATTGTTCTGTAGGAAAATGTGAAGTATTGTGCGGTGACGTCAAGGCCTGAAGAGTGGGAGACGGAGCCTTTTGTCACCGCGTTTGTTTGCGTCTGGGTTTTTGTGTGCTGGACGACAGACAAACAAGTACTTGTGAAATCACTGATTGAGGAAAGCAACAACAGCTTGAAGACAATCTATATTTATAGCTGCTTGCTACCTGAATGAAATCTGGATTATTGACAGACATTTGAAGGAAACTCTATCGCCCCCTAGAGTTGTGATGAGCGTTCAAATCAATCTCAAAAGCAATTAGTCCACATGCAACAAAATGAGGAGCAAAAGATTAGCATTAGTGTGGCGATGCAAAAATTCGTACTGATCAAGTAAAAAAGTTTTGTTTTATGCCTAGTTGTATCGCTATTCTTCATCATTAGCACACAAAATGGATGGAAATACATTTTATGGTCAACATTCACAACTTATTTCCACCATAATTTTTAACATGATTTGGACACTCCCGAGGAAAATTTTGGTGTCATGCATTTATCTTACCAATGCTATTGTTGAAAGGTGACATGAAGCCTGCATTAGATCAAGAACTAAACAGGCTAAAATAATATCATTAAATTAGACTAAAATACCGTAAAAATCACCAATTTGTCAATGATTTGTCATGGGTTTGGCTTCTAGCAATTATGATTTTTTTTTGAGAACTAATATATGAAGAGTTCAGATGCAAAAGCCTCTAAATGCCATTTGAAATTTTCTTCTTTAATGATGATTTTTATCAAACTTGTATATTTAAGTTCAGTAATTTCACTTAAATAACAATTAATAGGTAATTATCATTGCCATTTAAGTGAAATCACTGAATTTAAATATACAAGCTTGATAAAAATGATCATTCTAGAAGAAAATTTCAAATGGCACTTAGAGGCTTTTGCATCTGAACTCTTCATATATATATATATATATATATATATATATACATACACATGCTTGATGAGCATAAGGGACTTTTTTCAAAAATATTAAAAATAGAAATGTTTCTAAATTTTGACCGATATATACAGTACCAGTTAAAAGTTTAGACACATTACTATTTTTAATGTTTTTGAAAGAAGTCCCTTATGCTCATCAAGCATATATATATATATATATATATATATATATATATATCAAGCCTGCATTTATTTGATCAAAAAATACAGAAAAAAAACTATTTCTAAATTGTGAATAATAGTATTCGCATAATATTGATATATTATCATAATATCATTCACATAATATCATAATATTGCGAAATATTATTACAATTTAAAAGAATGGTTTTCTATTTTAATATACTTAATAATATAATTTATTTTTGTGGTGCGAAGCTGAATTTTCATCAACCATTACTCCAGTGTCACATGATCCTTCAGAAATTTTTCTAATGTTCTGATTTATTATCAATATTGTACAGCTGTGCTGCTTAATAATTCTTTATAACCTGTGAAATTTTCAGAATTCTTTGATAACAGCATTTATTTAAAATAGAAATATTTTTTAACAATATACACTACCAAAAGTAAAGACTATAATAGTATGTATGTATGTATATAGTATATATATATATATTAATAAACTGTGTATATTTCAATAAACAATATATAATATATATATATATATATATATATATATATATATATATATTGTTTATTAAAATATACACATTTTATTAATGGTAGCCTATTTTTAAACTTATTTTATTATACATTTTCATTAAAATTAAAGTTGAAAAAAGCGTATTTTTTAAGTTAAATAAATGAATGATGTTTTCAAAGTCAATGAGTAATCAAGTTAAATAATCATCTTAATATGGTCTGATTATCTGAGGCTAATAACGATTAAGTCAGTTCATTTGAACTTGTCAACCGATGGCAACTTCAACATGAATGAGTCCAAGCGCTCATGCTTTACGTCTCTCTCTCGTCACCGTGTCTCCAGTTTACAGGGGTTTGCATGACTAACAGTCAGCAGAATGCAGGCATGTTCATGGGTCGTCACTGCTAGGATAAAAATACTTACCAAAATAATTTATTCAAGGATTCCTTTTCTAGGTCAGATTTCCACGAGAGCCACACAGCACTATATTTACAGAGACTGTTTCAGTGCACAACCTTCAGACATCACGAGAGGAACGACCCTTCATTCTGTGTGCTGCCAATGACATGTGTGAGCAGCTGGAGTGTGTGTCGCATCTCAGATCACACGTTTAATAACGAGTGGAGCTCGCTCCTTAAAATATGTACAGCCAAAATGAAAGATCTCTTTGGCCTCCCCAATTAAATAAATAAAAAAATGAGCATTGGTCATGAGACAACCAATCTGGCATCCATTATTCCAAATCTACGGCCGTGTTTTCAGTGAAGAAGGAGTTATACTTCAGAAAAAGTGCATGAGTCTTAGACTATTTTATGGTGGCTCTTGTCCGTTTTGGAGCGAGGAGCTGAAAATGCGAGATCAGAGGCAGCGGTGGAGTCTGAGTCTCAGTGGGAGTCGCGGCTCCAGACACATTAAAGATAATAGGAGGTAAAGTCCTCAGTCAGCGAACGCAGCTCCGTGTCTGAGACTTCTCACCGGAGACCCTCACGCCATCAGAGCAAAGCCCTCGGGACAGTCCAACACAAACAAACCCTTGCATTTCCTTTTCCCTCCACCTTATCTTCCCTTCATCCCTGGTTTATTGTTCCTCCCCTATTCTTCTGCTTGTGCTGATGCAGCTGTGGATCAGGCCTGACTCTTAACACACTCCATGTGTGTGAGCGAGAGGCTGGTTCTGCTCAGAAAAGCACTTTTATCCTGCTATTCTGGAAGTTTTGTGTTACGAGAACATCCGGGGTTTATCACATCATTCTTCTTAAAGGAATAGTCCATCCGAAATAAAACAAACCATTTGTCTTTATTTACTCACCCTCATATCGTTTCCAATTGTTCTTGTTTTTCAAAAAACAATGTGTAGAGTGTGAGAGAATATATGTTTAGATACCAAACGAATCTTTTAAATAGATATCGGAGAGAGAATGATAATGAAAAACATTGTTATTATCTATGCAGTTTTCGTGAATATAAATGATTATTTTTTATAGAATTGTGATCATTTAAATTTCTGGTAACACTTTACAATAAGGTCCATTAGTTAACATGTACAATATGTGAACAATACTTCTTCAGCATTTAGTTAATATTAATTCCAACATTTACTAACGTTATTAAAATCAAAGGTTGTATTAGTTAACATTATGAACGCACAATAAACAGCTTTATTTGTATTAACTAACATTAACAAAGATTAATAAACACTAACTAATGCATTGCTCATCGTTAGTTAATGCATTTACTAATGTTAACTAATGAACCTTATTGTAAAGTGTTAGCAAATTTCTATATATCAATTATATTTTAAAAGTAATTTAATTAATGATTATATTTATTAATATCCATATTTATAATTACCATATTTTCTGGAAAATAAGTCACATCTGACTGTTACGCTGGGTCGAAATTGCATTGTTAAGAGAAAATAAATCACAGAAAATTGCATTGGTGCATAAGTCACATGTACTATTACATTCAAAACTAATGTATCAGTAAATTAAACAATACAAAAATTTTATAAACACTATAAACTGTTTTAGTTCCCATCACTCAACAACAAATCCTTTAAATTTAAATGTATTTAAAAATATAGAAGTATAAAATGGCAATCGTTATAAACAGCATTTTTTACAAACAAATTGATTTTGAATCCTGTAAAAAAAAATACATCACAACATTTTTTTTCTCTTGTCAAATCAACTTAAATAATTAATCCGGTTCAGATAACATAATATTTTGAGTTTCTGATGAGTAAATCAATCTCCTTCATTGTATCAACTCAATTTTTTCATTTCAATGAACTTAAAATTTTAAGGCAACCAGGTTACGTCATTTTTTAAGTTAAACCAACAATATTTTTTACAGTGATGTATCTTTTTGCAAGGAAATAAAAATACTGTTTTAATAAAATATTATTAAAAATAATTTTAAAAAAGCGAATGGGTTTGACAGAACACGAGGGTGAGTAATTAATGACAAAAATTGTTGTTCCTTTAAGGAATTCACTGAGATTAGTCGGATCTGTTTGTCCGGTTCTGCTTTCGATAAATGAATCGGTTATTGTTCTGTGTGATGACAGATTCAGGGAACTGAATAAAAGTGTGATATAATCTTGCTCAGGCCAAACAGGAAGTGAGCTCATAAAGGACAGGATGTGTGCCGTTATTTCCCCTCATGGGTTGGTTCCAGAACCGGATGCGTTCTGTTTATTCAACCCTATGCTGGCCTGGTCTTTCAGGGTCAGATTCAAACGCAGAACAGCAGATGGTGATTGGACGAGAGGATTCCACCAATCACCAATCACAAAGCGACTGAAAGTTTCAAATATGAGATGTTTGAGTGTTCCTGTTTTTTTTATAGCATGCATCCTTATCAAGATGTGACCCTATGATGTGTCATCCTGCTCTCCTTCCCAATTATCCTGCCTTCCTGACATTTAAGCTGTCTTCCTTGTCTCAACAATAAGTATTGATATTTTGTACTTAATCATTGCATGGATGCACCGAAGCATTTGCAACTTGTTCAAAGAAATGAGAAGCTGCTGTTTTAATGCACAATGATCTGAAGATTCAACAGGTCGCTTTGAGAATTTCAAATCTGATCTGAGAAATGTACCAAAGTCACTGAGAAAAACGGTGAGTACATAAATATGTAATGTATTTTTTGTATATTTTGCATAAAATGAATACATTAGAAAATACATTTTGGTCCATTTAATTTTCACTAGGGATAGACAAAGGCAAAAGAGTAAGAAATAGATCATCTTCAAAAGATTAGATCTTCTTTAACAGACAGACAGAATGACAGACAGAAGGAAAGAGACGAAATGAAAGACAGACAGACAGACGGAATGAAAGACAGAGAGAATGAAAGACAGACAGACAGAATGAAAGACAGACAGAATGAAAGACAGAATCAAAGACAGACAGACAGACAAAATGAAAGACAGAATGAAAGACAGAAAGACAGACAGAATGAAAGACAGACAGAAAGAAAGACAGACAGACAGACATATAGATGAAATGATAGACAGAAAGAAAGAAAGACAGACAGAATGAAAGACAGACAGACAGAAAGACAAAATGAAAGACAGACAGACAGACAGAATGAAAGACAGACAGAATGAAAGACAGACAGACAGACAGACAGAATGAAAGACAGACAGACAGACAGACAGAATGAAAGACAGAATGAAAGACAGACAGAATGAAAGACAGAATGAAAGACAGACAGAATGAAAGACAGAATGAAAGACAGACAGAATGAAAGACAGACAGAATGAAAGATAGACAGAATGAAAGACAGAATAAAAGACAGACAGATAGACAGAATGAAAGACAGACGGAATGAAAGACAGACAGAATGAAAGACAGAATGAAAGACAGACGGAATGAAAGACAGAATGAAAGACAGACAGATAGACAGAATGAAAGACAGACAGACAGAATGAAAGACAGAATGAAAGACAGAATGAAAGACAGATGGAATGAAAGACAGAATGAAAGACAGACAGACAGACAGACAGACAGACAGACAGACAGAATGAAAGACAGACAGACAGACAGAATGAAAGACAGACGGAATGAAAGACAGAATGAAAGACAGACAGAATGAAAGATAGACAGAATGAAAGACAGAATAAAAGACAGACAGACGGAATGAAAGACAGACAGAATGAAAGACAGACGGAATGAAAGACAGACGGAATGAAAGACAGAATGAAAGACAGACAGATAGACAGAATGAAAGACAGACGGAATGAAAGACAGAGAGAATGAAAGACAGACGGAATGAAAGACAGACAGATAGACAGAATGAAAGACAGTCGGAATGAAAGACAGACAGAATGAAAGACAGACGGAATGAAAGACAGACAGAATGAAAGACAGACAGAATGAAAGACAGACGGAATGAAAGACAGAATGAAAGACAGACAGACAGAATGAAAGACAGAATGAAAGACAGAATGAAAGACAGATGGAATGAAAGACAGAATGAAAGACAGACAGACAGACAGAATGAAAGACAGACGGAATGAAAGACAGAATGAAAGACAGACAGACAGACAGACAGACAGAATGAAAGACAGACAAAATGAAAGACAGAATGAAAGATAAACAGACAGACAGACAGAATGAAAGACAGAATGAAAGACAGACAGACAGACAGACAGAATGAAAGACAGAATGAAAGATAGACAGACAGACAGACAAAATGAAAGACAAAATGAAAGACAGACAGACATAATGAAAGACAGACAGACATATAGAAGAAAGAAAGAAAGAAAGAAAGAAAGAAAGAAAGAAAGAAAGAAAGAAAGAAAGAAAGAAAGAAAGAAAGAAAGAAAGAAAGTCATTTGAACTCTACAAGTGTGAGTGTGTTATTCCTTCAGCGTGTTTCAGGCCAGAGTTAATCCTCTGTCACGCACCATGACCCCGCGCAGGGGCTGCTCCATCCCTGTGACCTGTGCTTAATACGGCCCTAAAGGTCCATCAAAGAACCCCATCATGTCAACTGTCCAACACAGACATTGACCAACAGGCCTTGTAATGAACACATAAAGGGCAGCAGTGTGGTGGGCCGCGGTGTCAGAATCGACCCCTCCTGCAGGGTAATGGTGGTCGCAAAGCCTAACCAGCGTGTCACAGCGAGCCCTGAGGTTACGCGAGAGCGGTGCCAGTGTGACGACCCGCTTCAGACGACCACTTCACCCCCGAAACCCAGACCACACTCACATGACTGAGACCATTAAAACCCTCTGACGGGAGCAAAGCCCTTCAAAGTCAGCAGCGGCTTCCTGACCCTGTAACACTGCGTGGTTTCAATCAGAGACCCTACAGGGCAAATAAAGAGACGCTTCATATGATTACAATTTAGACTTGAAAAGGTCTCGGAATGGAATAAATGTGCCTTTGAAAAGCAAAACAAAAGAATTACGAGTGTTGCGACACTTTGACGTGGGCATGATGAACAGGTCATGAGGTCCACACAACTAGAACACGAACACACACAAACAGACAGACAGATGGATAGATGGATATAGACAGACAGACAGACAGACAGACAGACAGACAGACAGACAGACAGACAGACAGATAGATAGATAGATAGATAGATAGATAGATAGATAGATAGATAGATAGATAGATAGATAGATAGATAGATAGATAGACAGAGCGATAGATAGACAGATAGATATACAGATAGATATACAGATAGAGCGATAGACGGATAGATAGACGGATAGATAGACGGATAGATAGATGGATAGATAGATAGATAGATAGATAGATAGATAGATAGATAGATAGATAGATAGATAGATAGATAGATAGATAGATAGATAGATAGATAGATAGATAGATAGATAGATAGATAGATAGATAGATAGATAGATAGATAGAGCGATAGATAGATAGAGCGATAGATAGATAGACAGATAGATATACAGATAGAGCGATAGACGGATAGATAGATGGATAGATAGATAGATAGATAGATAGATAGATAGATAGATAGATAGATAGATAGATAGATAGATAGATAGATAGATAGATAGATAGGTGGATAGATGGATAGATAGATAGATGGATAGATAGATAGACAGAGGGATAGATAGATAGATAGATAGATAGATAGATAGATAGATAGATAGATAGATAGATAGATAGATAGATAGATAGATAGATAGATAGATAGATAGATAGATAGATAGATAGATAGATAGATAGATAGATAGATAGATAGATAGATAGAGCGATAGATAGATAGATAGATAGATAGATAGATAGATAGATAGATAGATAGATAGATAGATAGATAGATAGACAGATAGAGCGATAGATAGATAGATAGATAGATAGATAGATAGATAGATAGATAGATAGATAGATAGATAGAGCGATAGATAGATAGATAGACAGATAGATATACAGATAGAGCGATAGACGGATAGATAGATGGATAGATAGATAGATAGATAGATAGATAGATAGATAGATAGATAGATAGATAGATAGATAGATAGATAGATAGATAGATAGATAGATAGATAGATAGATAGATAGATAGAGCGATAGATAGATAGACAGATAGATATACAGATAGAGCGATAGACGGATAGATAGATGGATAGATAGATAGATAGATAGATAGATAGATAGATAGATAGATAGATAGATAGATAGATAGATAGATAGATAGATAGATAGGTGGATAGATGGATAGATGGATAGATAGATAGACAGAGGGATAGATAGATAGATAGATAGATAGATAGATAGATAGATAGATAGATAGATAGATAGATAGATAGATAGGTGGATAGATGGATAGATAGATAGATAGATAGATAGATAGATAGATAGATAGATAGATAGATAGATAGATAGATAGATAGATAGATAGATAGATAGATAGATAGATAGATAGATAGATAGATAGATAGATAGATAGATAGATATTAATTCATGCACACAAAAGGAAACAATAATCCAGTCAATCCTCAATGGAAAAACAATTCTGTCGTTCATTTTTTATCATTCGTTTGAGAAATAGAGGTGAATCCAGGACACATTGGGACGCATTTTTCCGTTGAAACGACTGGGAAAAAGTTTCCCAAACAATCTGAATTCACCCCAATGTAATTGGGAACAAAAGATGGTCACAATTTACATGTCATGCTGAATTTAAAACACCATCCTCAAACACCATGAGCATCTGAGTCAGCCATGCAACACTAAAATAACACTCAGCATTCCTGTGTTTCGTGGACAGAAGTCCTTGTCATTCAGACCCAAACGGAGATGAAGACGGGAGCTTGTCATGCACCAGTGAAAGAAAAGGAGAAACTGGATACAAATTCACAAGAACAAGTGGCAATCTCCTGATCTCTTGTCCTTACAAGCCCGGTCCACTTAGCAACATGTTTTGTAAATGCAACAGGTGGTGAAGTTTCTCCGAGGGGTTTCACCTGACCACAGCGACATCTAAACATCAGGATGAATGGAAGAAAGGAAGCCGAGGACGTGTTTCCTGACCGGCACAAAGACCACCGGAGAAAGACCAGACAATGGGACATGTCAGACAGACCACCGAAGTCTAAACGCATTGGGCGAATTCACTAAAAACTATTCAATGACAATTGCATAATGTCAATAAATAAAGTGTACTTAACACTGGATTAAACTTTGTTTTTCTCTTAAAGGGATACTTCAGGATTTAGCATTTAGCTTTGTATTAGTAGAAAACCTGTAGTATTTTCGAATTACCATGCTTTCCACCCTTATATCCCCCTGAGACGAGAGATTTATGCTGGGAATGACCATATTTGGATCCAACAGCATCAGAGAGAGCTTTCTAACGGTGTCTGCGATGACAAGGTGGATGATTTCATGCCAACTTTTGAGGAATTTAGGCGAAATATACACACGCAAACAGACAAAGTGTAGTAAAATAAAGACCTAAATGTGTATTTTGGATTTTTTTTCAGCATAAGTCTGAAAGACGACATGTTATTGAAAACAAATAGCCCAAAATCTCCAAATTGACCAGCGAACACTATGTTTTTGCCTGCCGTGTCTCGCCTTAATAAACCATACATAATGTATTTTTAGTCAATACTAAAAGAGGATTGAAATTGAGTTTAAAACTAAACCTACAATGAAAAACCCTCTTAAAGGGATAGTTCAATTTGAAATGAGTTTTTGGTGTGTCTTAGCGGTTTGTGTGAGAAAGCGAACAGAATTTATACCGTTTTTACCTCTTGTAACCACAGCCAAAAAGTGCCCGAGCCCTGGTTACAAGAGGTTAAAACTATAATACTGTTCGTTTTCTCACACACACCGCTCGTTTCGTGTCTTAGGCCATCAATGTGTACTTACATTTACGAGTCATTAAATCATGTATAATCTGGACTTCTCTGTGCATTCTCTTTGAGGTGGTGACCATAGACCTCCATTATATGACTGACAGACAAGAACGGTTTGACCTAAAAGTATCCAAATTTAAACTACTGCGGAAACAAAGACACCAACATCTTGGATGCCCTTGAGGTAAGCTAAAACATACCAAAAATTAATTTCAAAGTGAACTATCCCTTTAACTGTGAAGACAATAACTGCTTTTAGAAATTAGCAACAAAAGAGATATGATAAAAGATCGATGGATAGAATGATCAAAAGAAAGACAGACAGATAGAAGTCAACAATCCAAGACAGAAATGGAAGAAGGATGTTCTTCTGGTTGTGTGTCTCATTTGAGAGATTACGAGCGCTAAACTAAACAACGTGAGGGCATGGAGCTCCAGACCAGATGTAGACTCTAAACAAAAGAGTCACGATGGGGTCGGTAGGGTCAAAAGTCAGGGCAAAGGGAAGGGTAAAAGAGTCCAAGATCTACAGAAAACCACATTTTAAACAATGGAAGGCATCATACAGGGATACCCAATCCAAACCAACCAGTAAAAAGACTACAAATGGTCTCACTAAACCAGTCAAAACGGACCAAGAACTGATAAAAAAAAAAAAAAAATGCGAAACGTCACAAGTCAACACAAAAATGCACAATGCTTGATTTTCTTTATTTTTTTCATTTTCATTTCATTTATTTCGGTTTGGTCATGTACAGATCAATCAATCAAATCATTCGAAACAAATCATTCGTATCCAATTCAAATCATTCGTAAACTAAACCTTATGTTGGCATTGACAACATCTGTTCATAAAATTAGCATTAACACATTAGTGGACCATTGTCCACACCACACCTTTATGCAACATAATTTCATCTTTTCTTTTTTTTAAAATGAAATGTGACCTGGTTTTCACAAGTTTTCCTCGTATGAAATCTGAATCTGAAAGAATGCATGATTTCCCCCTTTCTGTTGGAGAACTTTGATTTTAGAAAGAAAAAGTCATTAATTCGTCAAGTAGGCTGGCACATTTCCAAACCAACTCTATAAAGTCACAGATGGTGTGTGCACAGATCCGGAGCAACGGGTACATGCTCAGGTAAGACTGTCTGTTTCACTGATTAAAAGGCTGTTTAGCAAAAGTAAATGAACCCCATCCGGACATCATCAATCGGTCTATGTGATTACGTGCTCGATCCTCTAGTCTAATAGCCAGTGTATGCTTCAAACGTATAGGGCCTCAAATGCAAAGACGCAAATGGTCCCAGTATTCAGACAGGAAGCTGGGTTTACTGGGACTTCCTACCCTGAAGGTGTGTCATTATTAATTTTGGACGGAGTGTGTGCATGTGTGCACGTTCACAGCAGTAATACACACAAGTGTAAATTATTAAATATCACTTACTTGTCTTATCGAGTGACATACTGATATGATTAATCATGAAATTTTTGGTCAATTTAAGATCATTCTCAATGGCTGATAACCGTTCACAAATGGCCAATTAGATCATCGTGGCATCGTGTTTGAGTGCGTGAAAATCTGAAAAACCCATACAGTTACTCGCCCATAGACCCTCTCCTCAAAGTAATCAGGACAGAAGAGTTTAAACGTGGACAAAAGAGACGGATTAAAACACCAGGTGTAAATGGGTGTCTCCCTCGTCTACTTGTGATCGACCGAAACGCATCTTAATACCAGGTGATATCAGGATCACTAGCAGCCATTGAAAATCTCATATTGTTCAATACTAATCTTATCACAAACTGCCTATTGGGACATCGCAAGAACACAGAGTGCAGTTACCACTTTATCAGCCAGTGGTGGCCCCTCAGGCCATGTCAAACATCATTCTGAAAGGACTTTCCCACTGAGACTTTGGAACCGGCCCGTACGTGATCGCGACACAGTCTAAGAGATTAACGCTACTCGATAATAAGAGACCAAACAGCTGTCTGGCACCGCAAATTACACGAGGATTTCGTCACCTGCTGACGTTAAAAAGATTATTCAATCCCTTGGGGAGACGACGCCAGCGATGGCGTCAAACAGGTCACCCACACACATGGTGGCCTACAGGAAGTCTGGTTTCCAGGGTCCCCCGGGTGCAGGCCAAGGGTCAGCCGTATCAGGACCAGGGTTAAATGGTGTTGGGTTTCCCCTTCAGAGAAACTGGACCTCTGAACAACGAGACGTGGCATATGTGCTTTGCCCATCACTACAGTCTAGTGTAAACTGTTATGAGGGAGTGGGCTGTGAAAACGCATGTAAAGTCATGTGACTTATATTGATATGTACGTTTATACCGTTATTTCTATCACAGTCCTGCAAAAATGACAAAATGTACTCGCATTTGCTGTCCTGTTCCGTTGCTGTTTTAGACCTAAAACAGGGGGGGTCATGCTAAATAAAATTATCCTGCCAGAAGAATAGCTTGAGAACTTTAGGTAACATGCTTTATTTTAAGGTTTCCATGTTACTGTGTAATTATAAGTACTGAGTAGTAATAATTAACAACATGTACTTACTATAGGGTTAGGATTAGGGCACGGTTTAGGGTAATACTCATATTTCAGAGTAATTACAATAGTAACTACATGTACAGCCCATTCTCACTCCCAAGGCGTCACCTAACTGACGCCTTGGGAAGCATTTGGACATGCTTCAATATCTGACGCTTTAGGCGCCCTTTAGCGTCAGTTAGATGACGCCCTAGGATCGCGTGTACCCTACCCCCACCCCACACCTAAACCTAACCGCGTCCTCTAACTGACGCTTTCCTTTAGCGTCAGTTAGATGACGCCGTAGGATCGCGTCATGTAAGTGACGCTAAAGGGCGCCTAAAACGTCAAATATTGAAGCAAGGTCAAAGGTGACGCCTTGGGGTGAGAATGCGTTGACATGTAACGTGTCACAAGGACACGGTAAAATAAAGTGTTAACAAACTTTATTATGCGCGTTCCATCTGTATCCTCTCAGTGTGCTTTTATGAGGTTTTACGCATGCGCAGTAAGCAAAGTTAACATTTTCCGACATTTCAGTGGAAGAGAAACTTTCGGAAAATATTAGTGTGGACGGAAAGCGTTTTGAAGCTGTATCAGGATTAATGAGCCCGATCTCATGAAAGTTCGTATCTATAGCACGAATGTCATTTCTCGTGGCATTTATCCGCCAAAAACAGTTTTTGCGTGTATACAACGCATTCACACCCCAAGGCGTCACCTTTGACCATGCTTCAATATTTGACGTTTTAGGCGCCCTTTAGCGTCACTTACATGACGCGATCCTACGGCGTCATCTAACTGACGCTAAAGGAAAGCGTCAGTTAGAGGACGCGGTTAGGTTTAAGGCCAATTTATACTTCTGCGTCGAGGGTACGCCGTAATGTGCGGCGTTGGCTACGCACGTAGGCGACGCCGTTATGAGCATTTATACTTCTGCGTTCAGGTCTTGTTGCTCTGCAGTACTGCTCCGAAACGCTAGTTGGCGGCGGAGAGTTTTAATGTTCCACTGTGTTTAGATTCCTCGCGGCTAGGGTACTACAAGCAATAGCGATTGAAAGAGAGTGAATCATGTTGGAGTTGGAGCTTATTGAGGTGGAAAAACAGTTCACTTTAGTGAAATTACTAAAACTGAAAGGCAGAAATGAGAGAAGACGTCGGAGGAGATGGTACGTGTGGAAATCATAGACAGTGATGGAAATGCGTGAGAAGGTACGTGCGGAAATGCGTAGGAGGAAATGCGATGCTACCAAGCCGACCAATCACCGATCTTGCGGTCCGCGTCGTCGCGACGTGTAGTTAGGCTACATTTTTGAGGAGGTGCGCGTCAGGCGACGGCGAAGGGTACGCGCAATGGGACGCGTCTGTGCGTATGCTACGCCGTACCTACTGCGTGCACCCTACGCAGAAGTATAAATTGGCCTTTAGGTGTGGGGTAGGGTACGCGCGATTCTAGGGCGTCATCTAACTGACGCTAAAGGGCGCCTAAAGCGTCAGATATTGAAGCATGTCCAAATGCTTCCCAAGGCGTCAGTTAGGTGACGCCTTGGGAGTGAGAATGCGTTGGTGTATATGGTACGCGTTTTTCGCGTGCATTTGATACGCACTTTTTGCCGTATAATAAGTACGAACTCCCCAACCTACCCCAGGGTTTTTTAGTGCGTCGCATTTGCACGCAAATAGAAATGACATTCGTGGTATAAATACGCATTTTCATGAGACTGTGTTGGATTAATGTATGTCTATGTATGTTAATGTGTGACGTATGTTTATACCAACATCGTGCTTGCTATTCATTTTTATTTGACATTCCTGCAAAGATGACAGAAAATTGCTGTCCTGCTGCAGCAAAACGTGAGGGCAATTGCGTTTTAGACCATGAATAGCGATTTCGAGTGCGACATGGACACACCAGTAAGTGGTGGGACATGTTTTGCTAATAAAATGACTCATAAAAGTGTAATGATAGAATAGCATTACACTTTATTATATCTGGTCTCTCGGGATCATCTCAATGAGCTTTTTTTGAAGTTGTATGCATGCACAGATCACCAATTTTGCTGTTAAAAACACGAGAAGCAAAAAAAAAAGGTCTAGGGATGCATTTAAAAAAAAATTAAATACAAAGTTCTGTCCTGAAACTCTAAATGGTCACTCTAGATAACCTATGGCTGATAGGATCTTTAACTAATTGTTTTTAAGAATGCCAAATCATGTGCGAGACCCTGCAAAAGACACAAGACGCCCGTCTAGCACACGTTAACATTGAAAAATAATGGAAAAGTGGCGCCGTGGAAAAGTGCGTTTTGTGCAGACGAACTAAGATGATTTAAGAGTTTTCCAATGTTTCAGTGAGGAAAAGAACATTTTTGGAAAACACTTGAAAACATTATATTTATATATGTTTTATTTTAGATTAGTTAGCGTTTATCATATTTCAAGTTACGAAAATAGTTTCATGATTGTAGTACAGTGTTGGGTGTAACTAATTACTAAGTAATTAGTTACTTTAATTTAATTACTTTTCCCTTAAAAATGTAAAGTAAGGGATTACTCTTAATTTATCTGTAATTTAATTACAGTTACTTCTGATGTAATTGAGGTAAATACTGTGTATAGATCTGATCTCACAGGGATTTTATGAGGAATCTAAATATTATGACAGCACTCGTACAAATTCGTTTGAATTATTGTAAAATATGTATGAAAAAAGTGTGAAATGTCATGAGATCAGACATAAAACAATAGTGGGTTTAACATCAAAATGCTAAAAAGTATGTTTTTATAATGTAACCTTCTCCACCTTGGTCAGTTTAAGGATGCAATTTTATAGTAGAATAATTGAAACAGATTCATGTATATCCTTGTATTATTCAGCTGGTTGAGATTGATATGGGATTTTAAAAGTAATTATAGTAATTAAATACTTTTTAGAGAGAGTAATTAGTACAGTAATCTAATTACACTGTTGAAGAGGTAATTAGTAACTAGTAATTAATTACTTTTTTAGAGTAACTTACCCAACACTGTTGTAGTAACAATAACCCATGTATCCTCCATTAGGAATTCATTATGGAATTCGAAATTAGTACATGCATCCCATGCACTATTATCTGTTCTCTCCCAGTTTGACATGTCTGTCTCCCACCCCAGATTTCCTGATTATCCCCTGCAGGGTATCCTTTATGCAATCAACATTATGGAGCCAAGGTTCACCAAACACTATAATCTAATCTTAACATTCTCTTCATTACTTGCATGAACAACATGCTGAGACGTAGACGGTCAGCCAGCGTTGAGCTTCTTCTAAATAATGTTTTCTGGAGGAGGAGCCGTTGCTGATAGCTTATCGGTTATCCATTTATCTGCAGTTATCTATTCACCATACAAATTTGTGCAAAACAAAAAGTAGTAGTCTATAATTAGATGATTTATAATGCTGAGTGTAATTGAGTATCCTCGTGAATTAAATTTGCCCCAAGACTATGTTGACAAAAAGCCAAAAGCCTTTTTCAACTTTAAGATTCAAGATGTTTTGCATAAGCATTACAAACATAGGCTATTGACTACATTGAAAAGTACTCGGACAATTCAGATTCAGATCACATTAGCTTTTTCTCAGACCTATATTCACTTTTCTTTATCATTTTTAGTCAGTGACAAATCAGAATGTTGTGGTAATTTTTAGACATGAAGTCTGCTCCCCTCAATATCTATAGGATGCTACTAAAAAAACCCCACAAAAACCGGGGGACAAGTGTGTGCATGTGTGGTGGGGGAGTCAGCAGGGAAAGGTTCAGAAACTTTTGAGGTTTGTGAAACCCATCCTGAGAATTATACACAAAGTGTGTCTATGAAAAATTGATCATATTGTTTCCCATCCAATTCAATGACAATGCTTGTCGTCGGTATATAGATATAAATCGACCGGTTTAAACACTTTTGTGTGTTGTAGTGCAGGTCAATCCCCCCAAACAATCCCCCTCTGCTGTCGTGTTTGTGGTGGGGGGTCAGTTTACATTCATACCTGCCCGCCCACCGTAGTGGGATGATCCCGGTACATCCACCACGAGCCGCAGACGGTCCTCCGGCACTCAGTTCACATTCTCAAACCAACGAGACACAGCTAGTCAGCAAACGGAGATTACCAGAGCTTTCACATGTGGATACGGGTCACGACACACGGTAAGCGCAAATCTAGCGAGCAGTGAATAAATATGCGATCAGATCATGTTCGTTCAGGATTTATAGCGACTTTAATTTACTGTCATGTTCGTGAGTCAGTGTAAACAAACAGCGGAGTTTGAGTTCGTTCAATAAACGGTCATTGTTGATCTTAAAAATATTCTCAGTTTGAAGTACGAATCGGATAATTATTATTTTTGTTGTCTATAAATAATTGATGTCACTGCAGCTTTCGTTGAGGTTTATGTAGTGGGTTTAAATAAGAAAGATAAATTAATTAATTAATAGGGGAGTTTTTTTTAGCCTAAATGAGCCTATCTGCACGAATTGCTCAATATTGATCGTTTTAAAAAAGGAATATTTTGGTGCTTTAATGTAATTTGAATATGGACATAGTTTACTTTAGCTACATTTAAATGGTTGATTTTTATTTATTCTTCAGATGAATGAATATTGATGTATGTAATAACTTAATTAGTCTGTTTATCATTTACTTAATGTAATAGTATTTATTTAAAAATGTGTTTAAGATTTTTTTTCTTAGAGAGTATGTAATTCCTGCGCCTCTAGCGGCACCAAACCGAATTGCAATAATAATGACGAGCTGAGACAATTCCCATTGCTTCATCTACTGCATTGAATGCAGAACATATTTCATGTCTGTAGGTTCTGCCTAGAATGTGCCAAATCACTCATACAGTCAGTTAGGATGCGGCCTTAAAAGGCAGCACCTCGTGTAGGCAGTAGACAGCAAGAACGCTCATTCGGTTGTTTTGTAACATGTTGATTTGTAAATGCAATATTTTTACCTTGAATAAAAAATTTTTAGAGAGGGAATTGTTTCAGCATGGAGTATGACCTCTGCTCTCATCTAGACTAGGAAATTATGCAAGTTTATTACCTGAAGTTTAAACAGTGCAAAAGAGATATACGGATAGTTGGAGCTTTAAACAAAAGAATAGACTCAAAAAGAGCGACACAATTGACACAAATACAAAAAGACAGTTTACCAGCAAATTAAGAGTCTTTTCTCAATTTGAATGGTTTTAATACATTACGTTATGTGTAAATGGATAGCGTAATGCTCGTAACCCTCCCCTTCCAAAGAGTTTTACTTAGTTTAGGTGCACAGACCATGCACTAACTTTCCGCAAGGTCAGCAGTACCACTCGAAACCAGTCTAAACACTCCAAAAAAGTAGACCAAACGCAGGGATTACATCTGTCCTTGAACCACAAGTGAGCTCTCTTCATACTGGTGTATTGTCTTCCAAGCTCAAAAATAGGATAAACACCTGTCTGATGTGCAGATGCATGTAAAATGCAATGCTGAGGGCTCTCCTTTCCTATCATTGTGCAGATGGTTTAAAATATTGTATCAGCTTGTAATCTGCAAATCTGAGTGTTAATCCCTGAAGTTCATCATAAAAGTTACAACCCTGCTTTAATGCATGCTTTTTATTATGAGTGACGGTGTCTATAAACGTTTATCCCAGTACTTCTGCGATCATTTGAGATACTGTAGCACAGAAATAATGATCCTGTGCGTTTGAAGGGGTTTCATGACTCACAACTGAATGTGATCGTTCTTGTCGAAGATTTAATAGACCGTCAAATCGTTATCATTTAGGAATTGGATTGCGTGGGCGTTTGAATCGAGGATATCTCTCTTCTAAGGCGTTATTTCATTTGTCACTTATAAAAAGAGAGGGGGAAAAAAACTATTAATCACGATTAATCGCATCCAAAATAAAAGTTTGTGTTTACATTTTATACATAAATCATATTTTCTTCTTAAAGACGCATGCATGCGTGTATTTATATATATATATATATAAAATAATTATACACAGTGCACCCACATATATTATGTAAACACAAACTTTTATTCCGGATGCGATTAATCGTTTGACAGCCCTAGTATTTATATTTTTTTACTATATACTGGCTGCATCTCATCTGAGGTGCTGACAGCCGCTTTGAGTTGAATAAATGCAAAAGGACTTGGATCACCACTGGGGCGGATGCTCAAAATACAGAAGAGAAGCCCACGGGCCGCGCGCAATGACCTTTTTCAGATTGTATGCCCCGCCCCACACTGACTGGAAGTGAACCCTTTGTAGGGAACACGCTTCTGCCGAGTTGTTTTCCTGGCCTTTTCCATCTCAGAGATTCCACAAACACATACTCATCCCGGTGTGACCACATCAGTCTCAACTGCGCTGATACGGTATCCCGCAAATGTCTTTTATGGGTCCAGGACGGAAAGGCAGCAGCTGTTTTGTTTTATCGCGTAAACTCCATCAAGACAAATGTTGCTCTCTTCTTTCAGCCGTTCGAGTGCAATCACGTAAACAGTCATTTCCCCATAAGGAAACTTCGCATTTGTAGCACTAATGTGTGGCTGCGTGTTAACAGTGTGGAGCTCAGGTTACTAATTACAGACTGAAGGGTCTTGCAGATTCTTTAAAGTGACCACCGTATGAATTCCAAGGAATTAAAAGGAAAAGTTTACACCTCACACATCTGACTTATCTCACAATTGAAAGTTATTCCCCCCAAGGTTTAAGCCAGTCCCAGACTAAAATGCATTATTGATCTGTTTTAACTGAAAGCAACTTGCACTGGCATATCTTAAAATATGTCAGTGTCATTGTTTTGTCTATAGATGCACAGCAATAATGTTTTTTTTTTCAAGGCACATTTATAAAAGCTACTTAGATGTTAAACTAAGGCTTAATATAAAACCGGTCTGTGAAACCAGGCCATAAACTCAAAAATATCTCGCATATCGGACTTTTTTCCTTGCATTGTTTTTACTTTTTTTCCTCAGAATTCTGTTTCTTCACTTTTAGAAGAAAAGGTTCTATATAGAACCTTAAAAGGTTCTATCAGCGCTATGTATTTGGAACCCCTAAAAGGTTCTATACACTCTTAAAAAAAGGGTTCCTCTGGGTTCTATATAGAACCATTTTGGAGTTCCATATATGAAGCGGGGGATGGAACCATTTCTGGTTCTAAACAGAACCATTTCTTCTAAGAGTGTTTGTTTCTGTCACTAAATTAAAAAGGTAACTTTGTATCTTGTCGTTTCCTCGCGAAATGCAAATTGTGAGCTAAATTGAAAATTACTTTTTACATTTTTGGTCACACTTTAGGTTCCAATTCTCACTGTTAACTATGACTTTTGCCTTAATAAGCTCCTAATCACTGATTAATATGTGCTTTTATACTAATAAACAGCCAATATCCGAGTAATATACTTGCTAATAAGCTAAAGGGTTACCTGACTGATGCATTTCACTCTGTCATCTAGTCTTTTTTCCCCTTCATGATTTATTAACTCTCTTCAGTATTAATATTAAATGGACGAATCCCGATGCGGCCCGACTGACAGCTGTGGGAGCGGGTCGCTCATAGTCACACATCTCTTTAATTGTCCTGGGCTCGGCGAGGTTGCACTGCCGTCCTGCCAGGTCCAATCAAACCTAGCGCCGCGCGGATCTTTCATCACACATGAAGGGGCTTGTGTCCTTTGTCACGCTCACAAGACATTGTTCTGACAGGGCCGGTAACCAATGATCTTTCCCTCAACTCGACGCTGGGTTCGCGGATGTGGTGGGGGGCTTGAGGGGAGATTAGGGGCTATTTCTGTGGCACTTTGGGCCTGTTTGCGACCAACGAGCCAGACTAGCGGCTAATGAGAGAGGACAGCTGACAGGTTCGGTGGAGGTTATAAAACAAGAAGAAATGGCAGTGAATCATTGAGAGCTGGCTTTCATTTTTTAGAAGAGGACAAATGTATCCCAAACTTATTATTTATGTAGTTTCATGAAAACGTGAAAATTCTGTCATTAATTACTCGCCCTCATGTCGTTCCAAACCCATTCGACTTTTCATTCCTCTTCAGAACACAGATGAAGATCTTTTTGATGAAATCTGAGCGAACAGTTCATATGGATTCGTTTTACGATCTCTTTATGAACTTTCTGAAGCGTCAGTGGTAGTTGCGTAGCTGTCATTGGAGGTACAGAAAGCTCTCAGATCTCATCAAAAAGATCTTCATTTGTGTTCTCAAGATGAACGAAAGACTTATGGGATTGGTGAGTAATTGATGACAGAATTATCTTTTTGGGGCGAATCATTTTAAAGGAGTTGTTCACTTTTCAAAAAACCTTTGCTGATAATTTACTCACCCCCATGTCGTCCAAGATGTCCATGTCTTTCTTTCTTCAGTCGAAAAGAAATTAAGGTTTTTCATGAAAACATTCCAGGATTTTTCTCCATATAATGGACTTCATTGGTAACCAAACGGTTCAAGGTCCAAAAGACACTTTCAGTGCAAACTGGAAACTGTTCAAAGGGCTTTAAATGATTCCAGACGATGAATAAGGGTCTTATCAAGCGAAACGATCGCTCATTAAAAAAAAAAAATAACAAAGTATAAGTTTTACAAGCTCAAATGCTCGCCTTGCTCTGTTCTGTGATGCACGTTTGTGACTTTCCTGTTCAAAATGAACAAATCTTTCATTTCGAGTCATCGAAATGATCACAGAGACAGAGTCATTTGGTTGATTCAACGAACGAATTGTCTCGGAAAAGGATTCGTTTATGTTGATGAACGAATTCGAACAGGAGAGTCACGAACGTGCATCACAGTACAGAGCAAGGCGAGCATTTGTGCTTATAAAACTTAAACTTCGTTATTTATCTATAAAATGAGTGATCGTTTCGCTTGATAAGACCCTTATTCATCGTCTGGAATCGTTTAAAGCCCTTTGAACAGTTTGCAGTTTGCACTGAAACTGTCTATTGGACCTTAAAGCGTTTGGTTCCCATTGAAGTCCATTATATGGAGAAAAATGCTGAAAAACCTTCATTTCTTTTCGACTGAAGAAAGAAAGACATGGACATCTTGGATGACATGGGGGTGAGTAAATTATCAGCAAAAGTTTTTTTTCAAAAGTGAATTACTCCTTTAAATCTTCTGAAGTATAAAAGAGAAGTACGTATAAGTTTCCTCTAAGCTGAGAAAAGGCTGATAATTGTCGTTTCTATTTTAATATGAACTCTCCCATACTTATTTGCACTGCCAACTTACTGTTGATTTGTTAAGTGTTTTTATGGGCCAGTTGTTGGATTCAGGTCACAAATGGTAATCGATGCAATATCACTGGTAGTGTTTTGTGTTTGTTGTCACTGAGTGAAAATTGGATTCAGGATTGTTGTGTCCCATTTGATGGTTTGATGTTGGACAGGAGGACCGGATCCTCCCCCGTCAGCCCACCGTGACCCCTCTGACCCCATCAAAAGTCACGTTTGCTTGAACCGCTGCTGTTAACGCTTGGATCTGCAGTGACTTTAACATGTGTCTGGCATAGTCGGCAAGCACTGTGAGAACATGCTTAAAATATACTGACAATGTATCTGAGAAAACAAGGCTCTGGAGGAACAAACTAAACACCTTTTATCACTTCCATCCCATGAGAGCAGTTTTTTTCAGGATCATGACAATCAAGTTAAGACTTAACCTTCTTCTACATCATCCGTAATGTAATTTGATCAGCAGAAATAGTGCATTTAAAGTCTGTAAATGCAGTTTTGTTGATTCTTAAAGGCTGCATGTTCTCCTTTATGCCCAGAATATATTAAATTAGTATTTCACGTCAGACGCTTTTATTAAGTAGCATAGTAAGTAGACCCAACTCCCCGTGTAAAACGTACATGCACAGTAAAATTAGACAGCTTTACTATACTATACTGCAATGTGAACATTTGGATTGGATTCAGAAATTAATAATTTAGGCCATCTCCAGAAGCTGAGACTATTTCGAGTTTGCAGCACAAGGCTTGCTCTAGTAGACATGAAATCGAGTATGCATAATCTATATATATGAAATGCATACATATGCATTAGTCCTCAGAACTAGAAGTTCTTACAGGGCTGGATGATATATCAAAATTAAATATACATTGCGATTCTGCGATTCTACATTCGTGCAGGCTGTGATTTGATTAAGTAAATATATGAAGAGTTCAGATGCAAAAGCCTCTAAGTGCCATTTGAAATTTTCTTCTAGAATGATAATTTTTATCAAGCTTGTATATTTAAGTTCAGTGATTTCACTTAAATGGCAATGATGATTACCTATTAATTGTTATTTAAGTGAAATTACTGAACTTAAATATACAAGTTTAATAAAAATCATCATTAAAGAAGAAAATTTCAAATGGCATTTAGAGGCTTTTGCATCTGAACTCTTCATATGGTTTCAGAGTGAAGTGCATCATTTACACACATCTAGTTAATGATAACATTTTTTAGTTTAATTTATTCTGAGACGCTGTCCGCGGCACGTGTGTGAATGAACATACAACAAACCAGCATCGCATTTACTTATTTCCTGGCAAAATAAAAGCATGACTATACGTTTGCTTGAAAATGAAGAAGTTAAGATGTAAATATTAGTATTGTAATTTTACGGTAAAAAAAAAAAATATATATATATATATATATATATTACTCCATTTTTTATTTTACAGTACAATTGTAGTATAAAAATATATATCTTATTTAATGCATTTAATAATATCACAATAAAAATCATAATAATTGAACTGGTCAAAAACAGTGCGAAACTCAAATGGAAAGAGTTTAATATATGAATATATATATATATATATATATATATATATATATATAAAAAAATTTATATGTATATATTTATTTATATTTTAAAGTCTTTCCATTTTAGTTTTTTTTAGGCTTTATTCACACTGTTTTTGACCAATTCAATATATATATATATATATATATATATATATATATACACACACATATATATATATATATATATATATTCAATATATATATATATATATATATATATATATATATATATATATATATCTCAATTGTTAACTTTTTGGTTTGAGTTGGATCTTGTTAAGAGTAGACCCAAGTTTAAACACCCAATTTTTTCCTCAAAACGTTTTCATTTTTCTTTTCATTAAAATCTCCCAACAAAATCATTCTATTCTGTTCAATTATTTCCAAACAGAGCTCTAGTCATCTGGCGAAGAAAAAAAATACAATAGAAATTACATTTCAATATAGTGCAGCCCTATTCAGAACCTCGCCTTTCCTTTGCACAAGGATTGCACACACAAAACGTGTAATTTTCTCTCAGGAAAAGGAAGACATTTCCATGCCTCTTTGTGTTTTTCCTCAGCTCTAATAGACACACACAACCTTTAGCACCTCACTCATGGCTCAAGCCAACTCCTTCGCTTCCGGCCTTCCCTCTCCGGCACTGAGCCATGGATGGAGTCCAGGTCATGCATATTGAAGATTCCGAGGAGGTTTTTTTGTTTTACACTAAGGAAATTTATAGCACCTTTATCAGGCATATCTTTGGCACAAAGAAGGAACCAAATCTGTTTCTGACGCAACTAATGGAACAGTAGGGTAAAGTACACTGATGTAATATGTTAACGCCTGTACATCTTAACCATAGACTGTAAAAAAATATCTTAACAGATATTAACCCTGTAATGCCCGATATGGCATCATAATCTGATTGCATCGGAAGAGTTATTGAAACTTTAGACAAAATATTTAAACCAAAAAGTTTGGATGTTTAGGTTTTTTATCATATTTGGCATTGATCAGGCTAAAAAAATATTGTTGGTTTAACTTTAAAAAAGGAATTTACCTGGTTGCCTTAAGAATTTAAGGTCATTGAAATGGAAAAGTGAGATTGATTTAATCACCAGAAACTCAAATTATTGTTTTATCTGAAATCTATTATTTTAAGTTGATTTGACAAAAGAAAAAAAAATGTTGTGAATACAAATCATGAACTTTTTTTTACAGTAAATATGGAGGGAAAAACAAAAGCCTAGTTTTGATGATTTTGACATTCACAGATTTTTAAGTAAATCTAAGTTGCTTCAGTCCAGTAAGTGTTCATCTTAAAATATTACTAACAAAATAAAGATTTCACAGCAAAAATACAATATGTGAACCACAACATTTTTACAATTAATCTAAAATCTATTTTACTTAATAAAAAGATGCAAGAACTATCAATCAGGCGACGAGATTGTGTGCAAAATTACATTTGTGTTTATGCATTTAGCAGACATTTTCATCCAAAGTGACATCCATGATTTACATTTTGATCAGTTCTTGCATTCCCTGAATGAAAACCCAGTTGCTGAGCAGGTATTTTGCATAAAGCATCCTTAAATTTGCAGTAGCAAAACATTGTTTAAAGTGAGAGTGGTGAATGCTCATGAGAACCTACATTTAGCTTGTTAACATTTTGAGTAAGTCTCAACTAATTAAAGCAAGTGAATGTGATGAAGAGTGGAAACGTCTGCAGAACAAATGTGCCGGAGATAAGGAGCACATGTATTTTTACAGTAGTGTTTATCTTAAATCGATTTTCCCCAGGTGTCAGCGTCTAAATAGATAAGCCTGAGAACTAATTCATTCACACATTCACGTTCAGCTTTGAATCATTACTCTGTTGCTTGTTAATGATTTAGTGAATCGCAGGAAGACATTTTGAGTTAAAGGACCAAAGAAACAGTTCATAGATGTGAATGTATATGTATACACCTCTCCAAATATATCAATCAGTTCTTTTAAGACGGTGTTTTAACTCAATGGTTAATTAATAGGCCCATAAACCACTTTTTGTTGTTGTCGTTTAAAACACATTTGCAATTTAACTTTGAATTTACATTTAATGGAATACAGTAATGAAAACTTGTTTAATTATGAAAAGTTAAAGTAGGTGCTTTAAGTTTAATTTATGATAACTTTATATTTATTGTGCAAAAAGAAAATTAAGCATTTTTAGGACCAATTTTTTTATGGCTTTTGAGATTAAATATATATTCCAGGTGGCTTTATGAGATTCACCTGATAAATGTTTCTGACAACCTCAGAATCAGAGTTAACTAAAAACAAACCATTAAAAAAACTTTTTATATTTCAGTTAGTTACCAAAAGCAACTCTTGTTTTCATTTCATTTAACTTTTTGGAATATTTTTGTACATTATTCCCAAAACATTCCAATGTAATTCACAGACATTGACTGAATATTTACCCATATTCAATTCCTGAATTAAATATTTTCTTTTGAACTGTTTTTTCTTTGTATTAACCCTTAACAATAACGTTAAATTTTGTAACAGTATAATATATTTTTTTACTAAGTAAAACATAATTTTTTTATTAAGTTATTTTTTTTTACAAATGTAATTTTACTCTGTTTATTAATGTTTTTACTCAACATTTGTGCAGTTTTTGGAGTATTTTTCATATCTTTTAAATTTCTATAAATAAATAAATATTTGTTTATTTAAATAGGCTTAATTATTTTTTTAATTATTATTTTATCATATTTCAGTTAGTTACCAAAAGCAACATTTCTTGTTTTCATTTCATTTAACTTGTTGGGTTATTTTTGTGTTAAAAATGCAATTAAAAATGTACTTTGGGTTAAAATTTGAAATTACATTTTTACGTTTGTCCATATTTTACCCAAATTTGTCTTAAAACAACCCAGCATTGTTTAGAGTGAAGTGAAATAAAAATGAGTGTTCTTTTTCTTTTGAATAAAATATATAAAAAAATAAATGTTAATATTTGTTCCAATGAAAATAATAAGCGTTTATAATTATAATCCAATAATGTTACACTCTTTTCAATATTCAATCATTTTTCTAATTGAAACTTCTGACATAGGTCAATAGTAGGTTTTATCTTCAATTTAGCTTTTGGCTTCCAGCCAAACGAACGGCGCTCTAAATGTAGTTTGCGCGACTGGACCGCAGAACGTTCCAGAGCCCATTCACACCTGCATTCCTCGCTGAGCCATTGTGATCGCATCAGCCGAGACGGGTGTTAAAACCAGGTGTAAACACTGATCATTTGACGAGCTTATGGAAGTCTCCGGCGATCCAGCGACTCGCATTCGTCACGTTTGAATGACAATGGGGTCAGTTAAGTGTCCACCACATCATTTAGAGAGGATTTAGGGGGGTCTGTTGTGTTTAAAGAGCCCCCTTGTGACCCGTATGCCAGTCCATCACCCCACCCATCATACATCAGCTGCATAATGGCCCTCAAGAGTGAGGAGATATACGCCAGCTCTGCCTTTGTGTTGTTAAGTGTGTTCGTGTCTGTTGAGTTTTATTGTCATGTGTTTTCTTTCTCCATGTTGTTCTTACTAATGAGCCACGTCTTCAGTTCAGCATCTCATCTCCAGAGCCAGAGGGGGCTTTTGTCTACGCCGATAAATAATGCAGGATTTGGTCTGTGATGGATGTCCTGACGAAAGCTTTTGTAGTTTTATATCCAACACGGGACATTTATGTGTAACTGGGCTGCTCAGACTGGGTGGGACAGACACGTTTGTGGACGCTTTTGATTTAAAGTTATCAACTGGATGCAATATCGCTCAATTTAATTCATAACAGTGGCTCGTTTTATTACATTATTCCCAAAACATTCAAATGTAATTCACAGACATTGACTTGAATATTTACCAATATTCAATTCCTGAATTAAATATTTTCTTTTGGATGTTTTTTTTTTAACCATTGTAATATCTTCATTTGCGTCTACACTCGTTATCTTTGGGGTCTTCAAGGACTCCAGACAATAACATTCAATTTTGTAACAGTGTAATATATTATTTTTTACAAAGGTAATTTTACTCTGTTTATTAATGTTTTTACTTAACATTTGTGCAATTTTTGGAGTATTTCTCATATCTTTTAAATTTCTATAAATAAATATTTATTTAAATAGGCTTTTTGTGTTTAAAATTTTAAATTTTGTGTTTAAAAATTGTGTGTAAAATTCACTTTATAAAAGACTCATTTACATTCATGGAGATAACATGGATAAGTTTACGTGGTTTAATGTAAGATTGACAATTTAGTGGAAAATGCAGTTTTAATATATAAAAATATCACTGTATTAAAATGACTAAAAATAAAAAAAAATAAAAAATATTAAGACATTTAAAAAAAAACAGTTTTTACTACAATTTTCACATAAAAATTGAAAAATTCTAACCAACTGAAACCCCCCCCCCCCCCCCATAATTATTAAACTTTTTAACATAAACAGTTCCTCTTTGGGGATTCCCCCTTTGGAATAATATATAGATTGTTTTAGCCATAATCAAGCAGTCCTATTATGAAAACCATTTAAGGTTTGGTTTACAGCAAACTGTACCAAACAACACTTGTAGCTTTAAACATTAAACAGTTTGTGAGTCATTTCCCTTCCATTATCGAACACATTTCAGGATGTTCAATCAGAAATGAGGCCTTGTATGGTTGTGTTCCTACTTTGTGTGAAGTCTTCAGTAGATCATAGCTTAGATGCAGTTTGACAGAAAACATCTGGTTTCTCTTTGACCTTGTTGGTTGCCGGTTTTCACCACCCCTGCGGCAGACGACCTGCCCACCAGCTTCACTGAAAGCCATTGAGATGAGAGGAGGATTAGCAGGGGTTAATTACAAGCCGTCGCGAGCCGAGCCGCTGCTATTACCAGCGCAGTTCAGTCCTCAAAAGAGAGAGAGGAGCACAGACAGTTTCATGTCACTAATTTGCCTCCATATAGAGTAATAGAGGCCATTGTAAAGGTGCAGACGCTTTGGGTGATGATGGTGTGAACTGTAATGTTTTGACCTTCAGTGCCAAACAGGAACTTTTCTTTAAATATTCAAAATCCTGCAGCTTTATTTTCATATTTTCAGTTAGTCTCACACTTTGTTTTAGGTCAGTTATGAGCTTGAGATTTGAATGTCCAGTTCATGAACAAATATGCGATTCTTTCAATTGAATCAATTGAACTGATTCATATTGGATCAATCGCAGGACAGAAGTCATCTGTGTGAATCAGTCACCTCTCATTTCTTCTTTGAATCAGCTAACGACTTGCTGTATGGAAGCTTGTTTCCACCACTGAATAAAAAAACAAATAATAGCGACTTTTTATCTCACAATTGCGAGATATGAAGTCAGAATTGTGAGAAATTAAGTCGCAATTGCAAGATATAAAGTCGCAATTGTGAAAAAAAGTCGCAATTGCGAGATATAAAGTGGCAATTCTGAGAAATAAAGTCCAATTGCAAGATATAAAGTCGCAATTCTGAGAAATAGAGTCACAATTGTGAGATATAAAGTCCAAATTTTGAGAAATAGTCGCAATTGTGAGATATAAAGTGGCAATTCTGAGAAATAGTCGCAATTGCGAGATATAAAGTCGCAATTCTGAGAAATAGAGTCGCAATTGCGAGATATAAAGTGGCAATTCTGAGAAATAGAGTCGCAATTGCGAGATATAAAGTGGCAATTCTGAGAAATAGTCGCAATTGCGAGATATAAAGTCGCAATTCTGAGAAATAGAGTCGCAATTGCGAGATATAAAGTGGCAATTCTGAGAAATAGTCGCAATTGCGAGATATAAAGTCACAATTTTGAGAAATAGTCGCAATTACGAGATATAAAGTCGCAATTCTGAGAAATAGAGTCGCAATTGCGAGATATAAAGTGGCAATTCTGAGAAATAGTCGCAATTGCGAGATATAAAGTCACAATTTTGAGAAATAGTCGCAATTGCAAGATATAAAGTCGCAATTCTGAGAAATAGAGTCGCAATTGCGAGATATAAAGTCGCAATTTTGAGAAATAGTCGCAATTGCGAGATATAAAGTCGCAATTCTGATAAATAGAGTCGCAATTGCGAGATATAAAGTGGCAATTCTGAGAAATAGTCGCAATTGCGAGATATAAAGTCACAATTTTGAGAAATAGTCGCAATTGCGAGATATAAAGTCGCAATTCTGAGAAATAGAGTCGCAATTGCGAGATATAAAGTCGCAATTTTGAAAAAAGTCGCAATTGAGAGAAAGTCTCAATTATAAAAAAATTAAGTCGCAATTGTGAGAAAAAAAAGACATAATTGAGACTCAGAATTTTGACTTTTTTCTCATAATTGCACGTTTACATCTCGCAATTCTGACTTAACACATAATTGCGAGTTTACATCTCGAGATTCTGACATCTTTTCTCAGAATTGAGATATAAACTCGCAATTGCAAGTTATCAGGCCAATTCTAAGGGAAAAAAGAAATATTGTTTTATATCTGAAAATTCTGACGTTACAACACACAATTGCGACTTTATATCATGCATTTCTGACTTTATAACACGCGATTCTGACTTTATAACACGCAATTCTGACTCTATATCTCGCAATTAAAGAAATCAAAGTCAGAAATAAAGTCAGAATTGAGAGATGTAAATTCGCAGTTGTGAGAAAAAAAAAAGTCAGAATTGTTTTATTTTTAATTCTGTGGCAGAAACAAGCTTCCATATCACTGAACCTATTACATATTGGTAAGTGCAAAAAGTGCATTTTAATTTACATAATAAAAATAATAATTGTATTGTTTAGAAAGTTGTTAGGCCCTGTTTTGGGGATGTTTGGTGCCTGAAGGGGAATTTACCAGCGATTTATTCTATCAGTCAGTAAATCCCTCAGAGCATGTTTTAATTTAAGCCTCTGCTCGGCTATTATTAGCCCCGTTTCCATCCTAAACACGACGATCCAGCATTCAAATAGCTTTAACGCTGGCTTGGAAAGATCTATATTAATGATGTAATGCCTCTACAAGCCAATAATGGCCTTGAGTGCAAAGAGTGATGTAGATATGACCAATAATAGTGTGTGATAGATATGAAACATACTACTGTGCAGTAGTTTGTGCAGCATATTTCAATTACATTAACCTGACGGGTTATTCTGACTATTAATCATGCACAACTCACAATGGGTTGAGAAAAATATTTAAAATTCACAATGTATCTCACAATCTTTTGGCTCGACTTTTAATGTTTTAATTGTGTCTCTTTTAAGTTTCAGCAAGAACAGTAAAGTCAGTAAGTTATATTAATTTCCATGAATTGGTTAAAATGTCTGTTTTAATGATTTAGTTTCATTTGAATCAACACATTACACATTTTCACAGTATTAGGAATTTTTTTCTCTATATAAAATGGAAGATATTGCAGTTTATTATTATGGATTGCATATAAAGTTATTTTAGATTTTTGTAAAAACTTTTTTTTGCTTCTAATTGACTGATGGCTCATCTAATAAAATCAGTTTTAAGCCATTTCAGAGCATATATATTTGAATATCATAAAATCAAAAGGGTGAAAAATAGCCATATTTCTCAACCCAACTGGCTAAACTAGTGCCGTTTTCTGAGTTTGGACACCCTGTTGCTCATTACTTTCTGAATCCAGATCCATCTCATGCTCAACACCTGTTCAGAATTCTTTCCCGGAACTTTCCCAAACAATGGCCGCTTTTCCCGGGACTGTCTGACATCTGGAAAATGTTGCAGTTCCCCTTTTGACTGGATTTATAGCGAAGGGCTTCAGGGGGGGGTTCGAGGTACATGAGAGGCGCTATATTTATAGGGTAGAAAGTCATCTTAAGTGCATGAGCTCTCTTTTATCTTAGGGATTTTTTCTCCTTCAGATTGTTGTCTTTGTAGTGGATTTGCTTTTTTGCACAACTAAGTTTGAATACTGAAAAAAGTAGAGCTCGCAATTTAACAGGGCACACCTGTTTTTAGTTGCAGTAAATGAGTACTCTTCATAGTGAAACAAAGTTCTGCAGTTCTTCCTGTTTACTAGGTCACAGGGACATATTCACTTGAAATTGCTGTTTTTTTGTCCCTTCAAGGGTGTACAAAAATAGCACTTTGATGCATCATGTTTTGAATGTCTTCCCTTTCAGAACCAACCATGCCATCAAACTAGTTTTAAGCTAAAATTCTTGCTTTGCAATCTTATTCTGCTGTTCTATTAGTAAGCCGTCAGTGGTGGAAGTAAAATTACAAATAAATAGATAAATATTTACTTGTTTAGTAAAAGTAGACGTAACACAATGACAACCATTAAAGTAAAAAGTAAAAAGTACCCGATTTTAAATGTACTTTAAGTATTAAAAGTACTTGCATAACAATTTATTCTCTTAATGTCTATTTTTTTCTAATGATTAATAAAACATTTAATGCTAACTCGTTCCACCTAATACTCCTATAATGATGTTCAATAATTATGGAAAAAAATTGTTGTCACCATTTCTAAAAACAAGCTTGCAATTAGGCAATATGCACATCATGCTTATCCTTACTATATATTAATAACTATGTTTATGCGATTAATTTATGGTGTAATTCTGAACCTCTTGGCTTGCCATAATCCTAACCAAACGGTGCGTTTCCTATGCACATAAAAACTAATTTTTGCGTATAAATTGCACAAAAAAAACACTGCGTGCGAGACACATTTAGTGTGACCGGGTTGATGTATCTATGGCAACCAAACGTCACTGGTGAGACAAACGTGCAACGAACGGATGGTCAGATTAGGTTTTGGCAGGGGAAAAACTGATCAGAAAATGTAATGAAAAAGTAACAGAAGTTGTAGAAATGTAGTGGAGTAGAAAGTATAATAATTGCTGCAAAATGTAACAAAGTAAAATTAAAAAGTATGCACTATTTATTCTTCTTAAGTAAAGTAAAGATACATGAAAAATGTACTTAAGTAAAGTAACAAAGTATTTGTACTTCGTTACATTCCACCACTGTAAGCCGTAAAACATGCAGAGTTTTGTAGAGTTGTAAAAACCACTGCAGTGTGTTCAAATTAAATACAGTAAGTGGTCCCGCTACGTCTTTAACCCTCTGAGACCTAAGGGTATTTTTACAATAAATTTTCCGTCTGGTGTCATTTACTAAAAAAGCTTGTAAAATATCAACCCTTTGGTGCACAGACAATTGACACACCTCTTTTTTTTCAGGACAAATTGAACTTTCAGCATATTTGTGTTACATTGATGTCACCTGAATGTAAAATAAGTTATGGGACCATAAAGACAAATGAAAAAATAAATCGGAAATGGAATCACTCAATTATTTATTGAAATCACACACAAATAAATAAAAGCTAAGCAATTTTCCTCTGGAAAATAGTTTGTTCATGTCTTTGGAGTCCTGGAGCACAGGAATAAACATTATAACTTGTACAGAACAAAAACTATTGACATTTTTCCAAAAGAAGTCCAGGCGTTTGGGGCCTCATGAAATTCACTGGTGCCAAGCCTCAAAACAGTTCCTATCAGCAATCACACAGAGGGCCACATCACAGGTTTTGCATTTCTATTTTATTTATTCTTTTATTTATTATGTTCTTTTTATTCTTTTATAATACATTTATACTACTATAATACTTTTTTACAATAAATAAATAAATGGCACTTCAGCTGGGTCTATCCTGGTAATCTAGTTCCTCATCTGTCAAAAAGCTCTGTTCTCCTGAAAATCCTTCATCCTGCAATGCAACAAAATAGACCAGCGCTTTATTTACGTCCATTTCGCTGTGTTTCTCTGTGAATCGCGCGTCTCCGTGAGTCTCTCTATCTCTCTACACTATATCAGCGCTTGGTTCATGCGTAATGACGCACACCAATGTTTACAAGGGATCAGCCTGTAATTGGTCAAAAACCATCACGTGAAAACATCACGTGATATCCAGGATGTCCGCTAGCATCAAGCTAGCGGCAAAAATGACCGAATATTTATGAATTATGGGCTTCAAGATTATCAAAGTTTGACATAAAGCGTTTGGATTTATTGCTGAAAACCTCTGAAAGGAAGCACAAGTTCCAGGCTGGATAGAAAACCTTCTGTAAAGGCTAGAAAGACCCGAAAGACACCCCCGTGATGGCTAGCTCGTTAGCTTTCTGCTGGAAAAAACGGTAAGAAAATCGATAAATCTGTCATCGAGTTATGTAAACATTTATCGGAGGTGACGTGTGGCATCGTCGACGACGCCGTCGGGCTCAGGGGGTTAAAGGAAATTTGGGGTCTACAAAATATGTACGCAGTCATGCATTATTTAGCAAAGCCCCTAAGGAATGCAAATGTGGCATGTGGGTTAAGCTAATGCTGATGGTGAAGGCCATTACCTCTGCAGTCTGTATGCACATGGTCACAGTTTCCTTTAATAGACTTTCTAAATGCATCTGAGGGTAAATGGGTAAAATTCCTCTAGCAAAATTATAATGTCAATACAGACTTTACTGTGTATGTCATACGTTATGCATATCCATTCAGAGCTAAATACGCTAAATTTGTGCGGGACAACACATTTGTACGAGTGAACGGTTATTTAGGACTAGTTCAAGCATTGGGAAGTCAACTCAGTCCATGCATGAGCTAATGGCACTGCCTGTGGCCCCAGACATGCATTTCTGCCAACTGCATCGGATCACAAAAAGCTACAGGGACTTCCATCCACACTGCCATATGGCCTACGCCTTTGGAGATTAGATCTCCCTTGAGAAATCCTAAAAAGACTGAACTGTGTCTCTACCGTTTTTGTTTTCACAGGGCTCCAGGTATAGAGGGAGAACCACAGGACCTCTGTCTATCAAATTCTGAAGTGCCCTGGTGCCAGCTGTATAGGTCAACCCAACCGGAACATTGCAGGACAATAGGAGCCCAACCCAAAGGCCTTAGACGGCTATCAAAAAGCAAATAATCAAGCTCATTAGCTCTCTTCCCCCAAGACGACCTTTTCTGAAAGGATCAACAGAAGAGGGAAGTTAAAGAGGACCAAACAAGAGGGGGGAAGCGAACATCGACGGCTATTTCTGAAGCTCTGTGGTGAAGGGAACATCTCATTTGAGATTTTGGACTGCAGAAAAAGGATTTCCTCATGCCAGTGCCTGTGTAAGTACTGCATGTAGATTTGTCCCTTGTCCAAAAGAGTCCAGTAAAGAGACTAAATATAGCGAAAGCCCAACAGCCAGATTCTCAGATTTTCAAAATGCGGAAAAATCCACATTCATAGGGATCTTATAAATGGATACACCTCAGATCTTGAAGAAGCATTGAAACTGTAGTTTCCAAGAGGGTTTCCTTCTCTTTGTAGGGCAAAGCAATTGCTTTGTCCTTTCTGTTTGGATGCATTTTTCCACAACTCTAAAATGAAGCCTTTAACTCCCGTTGGTTCACCTTCTCCGCTGCGGCTCCTAAACAAGGGACCAGATTACCTTCGCAGGCAGATGGATGCCGGAAGCAGGGGCCGATCCATTAGCGCCGTAGAGCGGCTGGAAGCGGACAAGGCAAAGTACGTCAAGAGTCAACAGGTCATAAACACCAAGCAGGAGCCCGTATTAGTGCCCTGTGCGACCCCTCCACTGGTGCCCCGTCGAAACTTCACTGTGTCCACTCCTTCAACTCCCGTTCTCCCACCTCGAAATCAAATGGCGCCTTTCTCCGCACCTCAGTTCGTGAGGGATGAAAATGAGGACGACTCCAGGAAAGAGAACTGTCGGAATGAAACTGATGTGGAAACCAACAATCGCAACAACGCAAATAAGCCTCCTGTACCTTCCCCAAGAACTCCAATCATTGCTCCATTAGTCGCCCCACATAGTGCTCCAATTATGCGTAGGAGTAACGGCAAGCGCATGTTGCGTCCAGACTCTCTGGTCATTTACAGACAGAAGAAAGAGTGCAGGAGTCCCAGCAGTGGTGGCGAAAACGGCAACCCCAACGTGGAGGTCAAGGGCTACAGTTTCGTGCGACGGCTCTTCCAGGGATCCATGCGTGAAAAGAACAACCGGAACGAGGCTCAGAAATTGGTGATAAACGAGGAGAAGGCGTCTTCCTCTCGAGACGGGGATTCTCGAATGTCCTGGTCCAATGACAAAGTCACTGTCGACGGTGGAAACGAGACCAGGCGATCGAGCAAATCCGAGCAAGAGCACTCGACGCCAGAGACACAAAACAACAACAACACTGGTTTTCAAGAGAAGTTATCTAAGATCAACGTTATGGGCAACTCCAACAATAACGACATGGATCCATGGAAGCCCGTCATTCCTCGCATACGGGCCGATTTGAAACGGTCCAAGTCGGAATTACGACTACGCTGCTCGCTAGCCATGTCCGAGCAGGAACGCTTCTTCGACTACTGCGGATTGGACTTCGATATGGTGGAGAGGATCGGACCGAAGAACTTTCTAAAAGGGGCCAGTTCAATCGACACGCTCTCGCTGCTACTGAGGAGCGTCGGAGGCGGCGGCTCGGAGCCCAGTGAGTTTTCCCGACACTCCGGGGAAGGAGGAACTGGCCTCCTTTTCCAGGAGGAACTGGCCGAGCAGATCCCTACAGGGGTCTCAATTATTGAGAGAAATGCACGGGTCATAAAGTGGCTCTACGGCTGCAGGAACGCAGCCCAAGAGGGTCCTAAAGAGTCTACCGTTTGATTATCACGGTAACCGAACTGAGACGCGTTCCAATACGGAAAACCGTGCTGTATTTATTTCATGTGGGACTTTGTATTTGTATTTAAGAGATTTGTTTTGCTTTTCACAGCCAGACTGAGAACATTTAGTTTACTTTTACTTCTTGTCACGACTTACACTGTGGCTATGTCCGAAATCGCCCCCTTATACCCTCGTTCACTATTCCATATATTATAGTCCACTTAAAGGGATCAAAACGAAAGCAAGTAAACAAATTTTGCTGTGGACGCCAACTTCCGGCAAGACTCTTACGCTCACATTGCATGGCTATTCTCTAGCTGTTGAGTGTATATCGGTTGTATACTTACTGCAGTGCATTGTGGGATTGAATGAGTGCACTCAGTAATGTCCACTATGGTTTCTGATCTTTTAGTGCACTGTATAAGGGTATAGGCGCGATAGTGATGTCATCTCTGAGCCCGTTCTCATCCCAAAGCGTCCATATAGGACGCTTTTGCAAAAGCGTAAATATCCAACGCACATGGCACCCTTTAACGTCAAATGAGACGCAGATATATTTGGGCAGAAGGCGCCCCCTAGTGGTCTAACCCTTACCCTACACCATACCTAAACTTAACCATAACCGAAGCGTCTCATTAGACGTTAAAGGGTGCCATGTGCGTTGGATATTTACGCTTTTGCAAAAGCGTTGTATATGGCGCTTTGGGATGAAAATGCGTTGCATCTCTTGTTCTCTGTATACAGAAAGACACGAATCCGTCCTGTTACTTCAGTTCAGAAACAATTATTTGTTGAGCGTAACTTAAAGAATACGTCATCTGATGATGATGATGATGATGATGATTTGACACTGAAAACCACTAAGCTTTTTTTCTGGGGCTGGGAAACCCAAAGCATGAGTGTTAAATGAACCATGTGTACCTCATTTCCCAAATGTCCCAGTTTAGTTTCTGTGTTGCAGTTTTTTCCTTTAACGCAGGCGTTGGAACAAACACAGAGAGCACCCCTGTGGGGATATTAATGCACTGATTTGGATAAAGAGAGACGGAGCGAGAGCTATATATACTGCTATGATTCAACACTGTCTGTGTGTGTGCAAATAAATATGCAGGTCCTGAATATGCAAGTTTCACTAACTTGTGCCAAAGATGTGTGCTGTGAACTGATGTACGATATGTTTCTAAACCTTATCGAGCTGCTTAGAGAGAATCATGCTCACGGAGTTTGACATCAACATGTTGCCAATCTAACGCCGCCTTCACACTGGCAGTTGAATTCAGCTCCGATGCGGCTGCGAAACGACCGGAAGTCATTCATTTCCTATGGAGATTCGCAGACCGCATGCGAATGGGTCCGAAACGGGTCCGACCGAGTGCGGTGCGAAAAAAATCGTGTCCGTTGGTCATCCGGATGCGTTCAAAAATTTGAACTCGTGCGAAAAGCTACGGACGGTTCCTATCCGACAATTCCAGCGGAAGTTGAGCGTTGCTATGGTACTGATAAACAAACCTGAATTATTAACTTTTAATACAATAAATTATGATTTTATAACGATAAGTTGTCATGTCATTTTTTTATTTTCATGACTTTCTAACGTTTATAAGGGCAGTTAATACAATTAAATTGAAGGTAGACCTTGAACTATTGACCACTAGATCACATATTTTAGCCGACATGACATGTCAACGTATCATCGGAGAGATCATACAGAACTGACAGAATCAAACTTTAATGATAAAAAAAAAAAAAAAAACAGAATCAAACTTTAATCTCTCTCTCTCCGCCATTTTTGTTCTACCCGTGTCCGACGCTTTTCACTGTGTAGTACGACGTCCGTTGGGAACGTATTGCGTATTACGGAGCTGATTTCAACTGCCAGTGTGAAGGCGGCGTAAAGAGCATATTTTGTATCAATAATTTTCAGTAGAGAACACTATATATTTAGATTAGATTAGATTTCCCCCCTGTTCTAATCTAAATGCAATTACCCTATTTGGGAAGGATGCATGTAGCGGTAATTCGATTTTTTGCAAAAACTTTTCACAAAGCATTGTCTTTTTGCTCTAAACAGCAAGGTAGCTCCAAATATTCATTATAAAAGTTTAAAAATCAGGCATCTCTATGTAAGCAGCTCACTAGGGTTTTGAACGGCCATTATTTTGCTCCTAAATTGCTCAATTCCATTCCCGTGTTTGGAAAATATCGGTGTTACTTGATGATTACCAATGGTTGGTTGCACATTTGACTCAAGGAAAACCATTTTTTTATGCAAATGACCGTTCCTGTGGCAAAGCAGTCTTCATTATGCACTTTGTCACGCTGCTTTGGTGTTAAACTCACAAAAGTTCAGTAAAGTTCAATTTTAGCAAAGCAGAGGAAGACATGACAGCAAGAGATCAGACAGGCGGACTCTCACTCCCAGTGTGGGAGATGCTGATGCGTTCTCATATTGACGGAGACCTTTGAACACGCCTCCCCATCTAAACATCAATCAGACACTGATTCTCCTTTGTGGTAATGAATCAGTCTCTATGGGACCACTGATAAATGAAGCAAAGGTCTGCTGCGGCATGCACAGGTCAGAGGAACTACTGTGATCTTTCCTCTCAGAATTCCTACACTTTTTCATCCCCAGCGTCCAAGAAGCATTCAGTGTTCCCGAGCAATCTCTCTCTTGCATGCATGTTTACACCTCATGTAAGTTTGTATATGTGTCTATAAAGAAAAATTTAGATTTCAACCCAAAGAGATATTGCAGATAAAATTCAAATAAAGTCCTATTTCTAAATGACTGGAGCTGGTTGTGTTTTGTGTTAGATAATTATGTTGTATGCTGGGTAAACCTGGAAATATCTACATAAAACATATTTTTTAAATATTATTTTTTATGCTTACCAAGGCGGCATCAAAAATACAGTAAAACAGTAATATTGTAAAATATTGTTAGGCTACTATTTTAAAAACTGTTCTATTTGAATGTTTTAAAATGTAATTTATTCCTGTTATCAAAGCTGCATTTTCAGCAGTATTACTCTACTACAGTCTTCAAGGTCACGTGATCCTTCAGAAATCAATCTAGTATAATGAGTTGCTGCTCAAGAAACATTTATGATTATCAATGCTGAAAACGTATTTATATTTATTTCAGGATTCCCTGATGAATGGTTTAAAAGAACAGCGTTGAATTCATTCTCTTTTTTTATTGGCATTTTATTGGCATTTTTTATTGTCGCTTTTCGATCAATTTAAAATAAAAAATATTAATTATTTAAAAAATATATATTATTGAACTCGGTCAGAAATTAGAAATTGCTCTCGGTAAGTGCAGTCTCTGTAAGATTAATCTTTTAAATCATTATTCAGTAATCACAGACAAAAGCTTGCGTGGGTTGTGTCATATTTCCCGAACTAGAGAGAAGTGTGGAAGGTGAGGAAACCCTGTCGATGATGTCATTGGAAATAAAAATGATTGCACGGTCCAACTGTGTAATGCTATAAATCAAAGTGAGAGCTGCATGCTAGTACAGAGCTGATGATTACACACTTGTCAGTCTTAGATTTCTTTCTAGTCTTCAATGTTGTTAAAAACACACAAACTCAGTTGCTAAACAACTTTTGTGCAAAATGGGAACTTATTTTGAACCACTCCTCGACTCGTTTGAATCTCACCTCAGTCAAATCCTGCTACTCACGTCTCTCTCTCTCCAGGCTGAAGCTCAAGTGCTGTTATTCTGAAAGCATATACACTTCTGTGAAATAGGCTACACCAATGCACCACATCAACATGGAAAAAAGTTCTTTGCAACCCTTTTTACTTACATAACGTGGCATTTCCAAGTTAAACAGGATATTCAGTGTGAAAAATTTAGGGGCGGGACTTGTTTTATTTCCCAACAGGATTTGATTGGACGATCAACAGTGGTCGTTTACATATAAAAATGGATTCAGGTGTTTGGAGGGGATGAGCTGAGAACTAAAAGAGCGTCATGACTTACATCCAAAAAGAAAAGTCATTTCAGAGATGGTGCAATTTTAACATTTAAATGAAAGATTTTGAAGACAATTTCATTATTATTATTATTATTATTATATAAAATACACCAATAAATTGTGCACAGTAAGACCAGGAACATGTTAAGGTGAATAGGGTCCATTTTTATTGCATCACTTTTACCAGATTAAAAAATAAATAAAATAAAAACAAGACATGCATAAATGTGACGAGCACACTCATTAACTTCTTAAAAACACTTTTGGGCAGTGAATAAACATACATCATCTGTGTTGGGATTTCTGAGGGTAGAAACACAAAAAGAAGTTTTTTCTACCATGCCGGGCTGATCAGGTTACCATCTTCCTCCCCACCTCTCTCTTTCCTCTCTTCCGTTAGATACATGTGTGAATGAAACAGCAGTCGTCTTCCTGACATCCACACACTCTAGCCTGCTGTGCATCCTGTTTTTGGTCCTGTCCATACAGTTTTTTTAACACGTTTGGTTATCAAACAACTCCTCTCCTCCCTCGTACACAGACGTCACCCTCGGGCAGCTGCTGTGGGGGACGGGACGGGTCGAGAGATCATGTTTGAGATCCTAGTCTCGGTCCCCTGACTTTATCATGTCAGTGGTGCATTTTAGCCAACGCTAAAATTTATATACTAAATCTATCTATATCTGCCTGCCTATATACTGTATCTGTCTGTGGAGGTACAGGTGGAGCTGGGGAAGGTGGAGGGTTTCTGAATGCGCACTGCACTGCTAGGGAAATGCTCGAGCAGAGAGCTCATTGGCTACTGGTACGGCAGGAACCAATCAGCTGTGCCCTATTGATAGCGATGCAATAATGAACAAGTGAGTAAAAGAACCTATTAGCCTGAGCCATCTAGAGTTTCATGCCAGAACTTTGTATATCTATACAAGTCTATCTATATGTATATATCTATGTCTATATATCTGTCTATCTATCTATCTATCTATCTATCTATCTATCTATCTATCTATCTATCTATCTATCTATCTATCTATCTATCTATCTATCTATCTATCAATCTATCTTATCTATATATCTGTCTATATCTGTCTGTCTGTTTATCTATGAATCTATCCATCTATCTGTCTGTCTATTTATCCATATATCTGCATGTCTGTCTGTCTGTCTATTTATCTGTCTGTCTGTCTATCTATCTGTCTTGTCTATTTATCCATATATTTGCATGTCTATCTATCTATCTATCTATCTATCTATCTATCTATCTATCTATCTATCTATCTATCTATCTATCTATCTATCTATCTATCTATCTATCTATCTATCTATCTATCATCTATCTATCTATCTATCTATCTATCTATCTATCTATCTATCTATCTATCTATCTATCTATCTATCCATATATCTGCCTGTCTGTCTGTCTATCTATCCATCCATCCATCCATCCATCCATCCATCCATCCATCCCTACAATATAAGACTATTTTATACAGTATAATTGTGTAAGTAACAATATATTTGGTGTTTATTGCAAAATATTTAAATATATACAAATCGAAAACATACTGACTTGTGGCGTCAACGAAAGCATAAATTATTGCTTAATGTAAAAAAATATGAAAAAGATGAAGAAATATAATGTTATTCGTACTTATATATTAACAATAATATGAAATAATTACAATAAAGAGTACAAAACTCCCCAAGTTTAACTTGCATCAAACATGCCTGATATAGTAATGCTTATATAGTAGTGCACACAGCTGATACACTCGCATTCATGTTGCGTTTGTTTAAAAAGCAGAAGAAATGTGTTTCCTTGAAAAAAATTAAAGCAGGTGAAAATGTAGATTTGCATTTTCCTGTGTGCAGAAGAACAGTGATGATGTTTTGGGTAAGTTTAGGTCTTGA